>NW_019103889.1:0-88308 GCF_001856785.1 Myzus persicae
GGGGAATCTAAGCACCTTCAAGTCATTCTGTTTGCGTTGATTATGCGGGACGTATATCGTGGTCGAATCCATTATTACGCATTTATATTTTATGAAAATATCTTATAATATATAGATAAGTGTACCCACTGTACCTATATCGGCTACAACGCTATACTTTATTATTATTGCAAATTACCTATTATTCATATAAATACCAAAATGAAGTCGCCTTTGGTTATTTCCGGAAATAAAATATCCCGGGTCAGCGCACTAACCTTGTGGGAATTTAAAACACATTATGGCCGGTGTTTAGAAGTTGTTACTTTTTACACTATCTGCTATCCGGTCGTAGTACGACAAATATACGTTAAACTTTTATAATTGTATGCGATTCACGATGTAATTTATTATTCCAACCGAGCGAACGGACGAAACGTTTTATACTAGAACTTAGTAAAGACTTCTCATCATTTGTGGACAAATCAACACACAATCGATTTTCCGTGGTACCGCATACCTAATAATATCCGTCGATATGCTGTTACGTTAATTTTTTTATTGAACGCCGTCACCCCTCGCGGCTTATTTTGAAATATTGTTGACGGCCTCTATCGGTGATGTCTATTTAATATTTATGAAGTGATCCTGTCCGAGAGTTATAAATATTGTAATGTAATCGACCCTGTAGGAATATTGTCCAACTAAATTATATTAGCAACTGGCAAGCTATACACGAACCACCAGACAGGTGAGTATGATTGTAATTTATCACCCGCTCCGCGACTAAAAACTAAAAGCCGAGGTTATCGTCCACAATTTGCTTTTAAGTTCTCTAACATCTGTTTGTGTTTTAAATGAAAACATTATACCTTAGGAAAACTTGTGTTGGTAAATGATTCCGGTCTGTGTTATTTTCACGTGGCTTCATTTTCACGCGCCGTGTTATTCTTATGACATTACGATATCATAAAAACTTTTATTTTACTTATGAATCGTGATTTAAAGCCAACTTTGTCGTCCTTGATTACAATGACAAATAAAACAAAATCTCTTGTTATCAATATTTAAAATTAGATATTCCGACATTGTTACACTGCCTTTTTTTTCTCAACAATAAAATAATATATAATTATTATTACCAAAATTGTATATCTGTTACCCGAAATCTATGTAAATGTAAATACAGAGCAATTAACAACACAAAGAATTCTTGATGGTTAACGATGTAACAGAACAATGTCCAAACCCGATAAAACGATATAATAGTATAATACAATTTTTTAAAATTAAGCTCAAATATGACATTGTAACAAATACAATGTGAAATAATTTAACCTCTATTTTCACATTTATCATACTTGGTGCAGAAACACAAAAATAGAAACAATTTGATTTTTGCTTCTTATAAGAAATATTTTAGTGAAATACCGATATAATACAAAATAATTATTATGGAGATAAAATATACTAATGGAGTTTAAAACAAAAATGTATGAGTATACTAACATTTTTATTCATGAAATAATTCATGAATTATCGAAGTTTTAAAAGTTTTCTTCGAGTTGATGTGAAATTATTAAGTGTATTGGACGCTTTTATTCACAAATTAAAAGTATACGTAATTAGAGAATAACTGATTTAAATTTTGATTTTTCATAAATTTTAAAAAATAAATCAAAAATCGGCAGTTTTAAAAAAATATATAGAATTATATAACCAGCAAATCCATTCACATTAAAATGTGAAAAGTAAAGAAAATAATAGAAACTTAATTAAAATATATTTGGAGTCTCCGCAGAATAAAAACTTGTTACATCCTACTAATCGAAAAAAAAATAATTAGTCGGAATTTACAAATGAAAATTGTGTATTTTGAATTACCTCATAATACTTACTAGTATCATACCGTTCACAGAATTAAATATTTAAATGGCTTTCAAGGTCTTCAGGTCTTAACTCGAATCAACATATGTAATATGTATGTATTTAAATATTATTATATTCAATACAACTTTTTTTTATGGACGATAAGAAAAAGTGTTTTAACGATAGTAATAGGTATAATATTTGTCTGAATATTTAAAACGAGTGAAATGAAAGTTTTTATTATAACTACTTTGAATTGTTTTTTTGTATTTTAAATGGTGTAAAATAAATACTCTAAAACTTTATATAATTCCGACTTTTTTTTTTTTAATAATGTTCAGATTAAATATAGGATTTAAAACTTTTAATCATTAACTGTTCAGTTTTCATTGTTATTTATAATATTTACTATTTATTTTGTTTAGTTGTACCTATGCGCAGTAACGCAGAGTTTAGTACTATCGTAAAATGAATTTCTTAAAAATCATATATTATTATTTTTCAAATTTTAACTTTGATATAACATTTAAATATAGTAAGGTTGGCACATAAAAGAATTATTAATGCTATTATATTTGAGCGCGAAGAGCTCAATATTTCTAGTAAATTTGGTAACAATATACCGCGAGACATTAATTCGTCCATATTATTTAATCAAGTAATCCGTTTGAATATACAATAATAATTATACGCCAGAGACACTCTTCTTCTGTAAGCTCTAACCTAAACTAAAATGATGCACATATTATAATATTACAACCCATTGTAAAAAATATCACTTTAATAAATTATTTAATAACTCAAATATTATATGTTGTTAAATGTCTATTCACGATTTGTATGATTCATCATTACGGTTATCCCATTTCAAATTTGAAAATAATTTAAAGAATATATAATTAACTCTATTTTATGGTCTACCATACAGTTTACAGTAAATCTGAATAACACAACTTGCGTTTAAATGAATAAAAATACATATTGGTTTATCATTAGAGCCATCAGGCAGCATTTAAATCGGGATTGAATAAATTCGTATTTTTTACAAGTAGGTATGGCCATCAGTAATAGGTATTGATCATAGTCTTAAACTGTAACAAATGTATTTTTTAAACTATACAGGATGTCCTGAGAAGATTTGCCCATTGCGAAAACTACTGAAATAATAGAGATAATATCATAATTTTGTTTTTTTTTTATATAAAACTCACAGGGTGAAGGACTACAAAATACAATTATTTCATAATTTAATTCAATTTAATGTTTTAAATAAATAGTTTAAAAAAACAATTTTTTTCCAACAAAATTTAAAATAATCATTTTGAGAACAGTTTTGTATTACAATGTCTTATCAGAAAATGAGACAAGATAATATAAAAACATTACAATATTAATGACTGTCATGATATTATGATTATATAGTTCGGAATTTTTCTTGAAACTAAAAAAAAATATATTTTATGTCATTTGATTAATGGAAATAAAATGTTTAAACTTCAAAATTTTCAAAAAAATAAACTCTATGAAATAAATATTTAAATTTTTTTGGAAAAAAAAGTTGAATTATTTTTTTAACTTAAAAAAAAATCTTATGAAACTAATCTTATGAAATATTTGTAGTCCTTGTCCCTATGAGTTTTATAAATAAAACAGAATTATGATCCTCCATTATTTCAGGTGGTATCGTTATGAGTGAATCCTCAAGGGATACTGTGTATATACTTTATCAGCTGTTTTTTAAAAAATTGAATATACGTTTCAAATAAGGCTTTCTGTAAACATAGGTAGCTTTTTACGTCCTTTATTTTGAGTTGATGAAGTTTAGGAACATAATAACATATCTGATTGGATGCATCATACATTACGACCAAATATCGTTGATTTTTTAATGAAAAAAAAAATAATATTTTTGTATCTCGCAACATCTAACCTATCAACAACACAATTATACGTAAATTATTAAAATACGGGCGTTAAGTTTTGAATGGTAAATTTTCTGTTGACAATCATTCGGTATAAGTCATACAAAAAAAAAAATACACAGCTAGCTTATAATAACGATTTAAATATTGTTATATTTTATAAATAGAACATAATTGTTAAGAATCATAATATTATATAAATAGCTATAATAACGGATAAAAATTACTATTAAGTAATATAAACATTTTTTTTTTTACTTCGTTTTTATTATTTTTCTCTTTTGTGATAAAATATAAACCTTTTTTAATTGATTGTTCTGCAGGAATAGGTGGTGTAGGTACTGCCTATTTAAAATGCCAAATAATGTTAAAAATATGTAAAACTGAAAAATATAAAATTGATTATTCAAAGTACTCACAAAATAGTCTAGAAATAATTTAATAAAAAACCGTCATAATACCGTGATATTTACATAAACATTCAGTTACACCTGCAGCTCGGTTACTTAAATATTATACAAACGCCGCAATATGAGTGTATATAATATTATGTACTTATTTTATATTGTTATATAACATTTTATAACTGACTTTTTTCGCGAAAGTACAACTACTGTTGTTAGTTAAGCTATACATAAAATGGCGGACAGCGAACACGACTGAAAACTAACACCGAAACGTCGCGTTTATCGGGGAAAAAGACGATAAAACAGCAGTATAAATGCATAACACACCGGAAGGAAAATAAATAAACAATATTATATTATTGTTTATATCGTGTACAGTAATATATTCCCATATCGTCGGATGGCGCCTAAAACTCGGTCGCTGATGTGTATAAAATAAACCATATAGATTGGTAGCTTTTGATAAGACGTGAAGTTACAAACCCATCGTTTAAACGTCGTATGCGGTGGACATGATCAGTATCATCTCGCTCAACATCGAAGCATTTGCGAGACTATAAGGTTCGGTAAATTTATGTACGAATGTCAGTCGGCACTGGGTCTTTTACAAAAGAAATCGTGCGAGTGCAATATGATATAACTATACCGCGGGTGATTCATTTAATGTAAAAAAAGAATAAATCTTCTTGAAAATATTTTTTTTTTATATTCGAAGTACTAAGAAGTAGAAAACTTAAAAATTAAAAGGATAAAACATAGGAAAAATGATTTTTATAATATTAATTATTATAGCTGTAAATATAATACTAAGATGGTCAACGTGCAATTTCCATATTTATAGTTAATTGCGTAAGATATTTTTGTCATACAATTGTAGTTAGTTTAATATTTATTAAACCGCCTTAAGCGCACACTCGGCATATGATAATATTTATTTTTCCTCCATACCCCCATAATATAATGTCACAAAAAAGTGAGTTTGTATATAAATAAGCGGTGTATATTCGGATAATTACGGCCATTTGGTATATATTGTAGACCGGGATTACGGCATTAAAGTAGGTAGGTAATACAAAATATAATACATACCTATACTATCATTATAGCAAACAATAACTGTCGCCACACCCGTCGAGTCGTGATTTCTACTTAACCTGTATTACAAAATACATTTTTATCAAAAAATATTTTTCAATATGGTAAAAGTATTCCAATCAAGATTTCAAAATTTCAAAAAATTGCAATTTTATTTCAACGGTCTACTATACCTACAATTCTTGTATTTCTGGGGGTACGCATTCACCTAAATAATATTATGATCGCGTTTGACTCGTGACGGGGATTCGACAAAACCGTGTCGGACCCGCGCAGCGCACGTCACGGAGATATATTATAATATTATATTATTATTGCTATCATTATTGCGTTGTTTGAACAAAGAAACTGCGAACGAACGTGTCTTTTGTAGTAAAAAAAAAAAAAAAAAAAGAAAGAATACACTTGTATACAATATATTATTATATTATTATGTAGGGCGACGGCGTACGAAAATTCAGCTCGTCAGTCCTCGTTATATACTACCCGGTACACTACCCGCGCCGCTGCACCACCGGAGGCCACCCGAGTTGGCTCGGGGCCAACACTCGTATAAGAATAATGTAAAGAACGGGCATCGTTGTCCCTCCACCGCACACCTTCAACCACACCCCCTACACGCGCCCACACACACACACACACACACACACCCTCGTCCGATTCAACCCTCCGACACGGGCGGTTTCTCGACAGCGTCGGCACAGTCGGACGACCGGGGTTGCTGCATGGGTCGGATCACCAGAGGTGCGTCGTTTATCGACTGGCTTTTTGCCGCGAAAAACGCATATAGTTGAGCGTCACGCGGACCGTGGGCACCGTAAATCACGATTATCGAGCCCGACGAGGACTTTCATCGTTCCAATAACGATGGAGGCGTCCTCCGCACGACCGTCTAATAACAATATTATGTTCGTTTGTATGATATGAATAATAATGCAGTGAACATATTATTGTGCGCCAAATACCGATACCTGTTAACTGGTATAATAATATAATCGATGGCTGTAAGATAGAACGCCTATTACGTGGCAATACTCCATACGACCGTCTGCACCGAAATGTTTTGACGTGCACGCTGTCAACATTGGACATTGTATATATTTTATATATTTTTAAATTATTAATGACATTTCATAATATTAAAAGCATACAAGAAATCAACGATTTTTTGGTATTTCCATCGAAACCTATTGTTGTTAGGTGTTGAAGAAAATTTACCGAATTTGTTGTAATGAACAATGGAGTTCGAGATAATAGAAAAACAAGAATTCAAGAAAAGTTATAAATTATTACAATATTTACTCATGCAATATATTGAAAGATTTAAAATAACTTTTCTGAAAAATTTGGAGTTTGTGACGTACAACTTTTGGCGTGTAAGCTTTCGATTTATTATATATGTATACCATATATCTATACATCCTAGACCTCACAAGAATACTAGTGTACCTACCTATGCATTACATATTCTATACTGCGATTCGAGTGAAAAACGATACATTTCGCGAGAAAAATATGATAGTAATAATAATAATAATAATAACAATAATACGCTGTAAAAATACATTTGCGTTTGACGCGAAGAGTCTCATAGAGCCCTCTCGCGTTATGTGCCAAAAGGTTATTTCCCTGTATACATGTCGTTTTCACGTCACTACATTCGCACGGTTTTCAGTTTTCCACAAAGGATAATGCGTCTCGATGAGACTGAAATGTTGTCACTGTTGGGTAAAAAAAAAAAAAAACGATATGGTAAAAAATACTTTTCCGGTGTAGGCTGCAGTAGGCACCTGATGCGTATACAATATGTATATAATATATCTGTGTATCTATCATTTATAAATGACCCTAGATATCGCATCCTAGTCCGCGGTGAACACGGTTTATTTTTATTTGAAATCCTGTAGTCCCACCGCCGCCAGGGTAAATATTATACCACACGAATCTGATTTTATTCAAATATTTTTTAACACCTAACCTTACGAGTGTTTGCTTATTGTTTTGCAATAGATATTTCATTGGGTCTTACAATTATTTTTTAACGAGATTGTATAATATAAAATATGACCCTAGATATCGCATCTTAGTCTGTGATGAACATTTTTGGATGTTATTTAATCATTTTCCTCATACCATATTGATATCAGTAACCACGAAAAAGTCACATATTTTGGAATTTTCAGCTCCAATGCTGATGATATTTTTTTGCCGGCTCATCGAAATAAATATCAATTATTGACAGTGCAATCAAATTTAGAGTTGTTAAACAATTAACTGAAAAAAAATACATTTTATCAACAAGGAAAATAATCCTTATATTTAAATGACGAGATTATTAAAAACAAGTTTCTCAACAAAATGTTTTTGTTTGTTGAAAAAAGTTGTATAAGAAATAATGCGCATTTGAAAAGTGCCATAAATTGGCGATCTAAAATGTATTATGAATACAGATGTTTTTTAAATTATGAGCATTTTAAATTGTACACATATTTATTCAAATTTAGACTTACTCAGTCATCATTACCACCTACCAATACTAACGGAAGTCTATAGCTTATGTTTTTAAATATATAAATATATATGTATATCTTTTTAATTACTTCGAATGAACTTACGATTATGTGACTATTTCATAAAGGTTTCACACTATGGATTTGACTAACCCACATATACCTAGTACATTATCTACCCACAATACACACTCACTAAATATTGAGCGCAAGTGCAACTACAGTAAATTCTATTTTATAGGATTCTTAGAAGGCATCATTAAAACAGTACAAGTAAACTGCAAATAATATGCAATATAGCTGAGGCGACTGACGTGTGTTTACTTTGACATACAGCTTGGCGTCTACATATGCACACAATCTATATGGCGTTTCATGTCTCAATATATAAATAATAGCACATTTTATATACATATAATAGTACCTACTCCACGAGTTTTTATTTAACGTTCACCATGACGAATAATAATTTTCAGCTGTAGATTTATAAGAATATTATGAGGTAGGCACCTATATTTATTTATAGGCTTAATCTTCGAAAACAGTATTTTCAAACTCAAAATGCATTAAGTTTAAGTTATTAAAATATTATTTACCCTTGATTTTATACTATTAATATTAGTAATTTTAGTATGAATTATATTATACATTTTTATGAATGAATATTGTTTTAAAAAAAATTTAAATTGTGTTAAAAAATTTAATATATGACTTCAAAAAATGAAAAACTGAAAATTTCATTGATTTTGTAGTTGAATTTACTTAATCGAGTGCATTTTAAGAACCACTGTCTAACCATTTAAATATTTTATGAAATATCGTCAGCACAGAACAGATGCTTTAGATTTTTAAGGTCAGAATTTAAAGGGTTAAAGACTCACTATATTAATAACTACTCACATTAACATGTTATATGCTTTTTTAAAATAATCATGCAAGTAAATTTACATAGACAACGAGTATTGTAGTTTGGTAAGTATTATTAACAATAATAATAAATAGAGATAAAATTTTATTTTTATTGACATTCTCTGAAATTTGACAATTTTCTTTGAATGTTTTATTTTGAATGTATTTTTCTTTACATAATTAGTTTTTGAGGTTGTAAGATTGGAATGTTAGTTAAATGTTTATTATTTGTTTACAAATTAAACGACTGTGAATATGAATAACCACCAACCTTATTATGACTTATTAGTTATTACTGTTATTAGTATTAAATCACACGAAAATCAAAAAAAAAAAACATTTAATTGGTACATTAAGTTTGTATTCATCTCGGTAGTATCAGCCCCCCCCCCCTATTCAAGACCTCATCGTCCCCCCACCACAACAATTATTAAATATGTGTTTGTAGTGGTATGTTATGAAAGGTTCACATTTTAACGCCCCTCTTCCTAAATTTGGTTTTCCCCACCAGAAGATTTGGTCTAGCAACGGGTCTGGGTAAAGTATTCTAATTAACTTTCAGGCGAAGTAAAACCTATTATTACTATTGTTATTCGTATTCGTTTCGACGTTGTTATAATATAATAATATCGTGTCTAAATATTAAATGTACACGCGTGTGGCGGCTTATCGTTATAAAGGATATAATTAGCGAAACTATTAAAATATACTATTTGATTTAATGTTACACCATGTAACTATTATATTGTATATGATTTATTAATTATAAGTAAAACATGTGAACCATTTTTTTAAAGGGATCTTTATGTTGTTAAGAAAAATTGCCATATGTTTCCCGAGGAAATTACAAATCATAAGCACATATCATAAATACCTATATGTTTTTTATCTTTAAAAAATGATTTTGCTGCCATCGTTATTGTGATAGATGTAACATAAAAAATGCATATTATGTTCGCTTAAAGGATACATTTTTTTATATTCAATGAATAATACCCAGTGTTTGTGCTCGCAAGAAGTGTTCTTAATAAGTATTGTTCTGACTAAGTATTTTCCTATGATAAATTTCTCGAAATAGTTATACGGTTCACACTTATAGTATTTCGTGTAATTTTTAAAAGTGCTCGCTAATTGGAAAATGTTCTATGAAAATAATATTGTATAGATTTTTCTTTCCAAGATTTTATTTGATTACAATACTCACACGGATTGTTGACATAATAGCTCGAGATAATTGTTAATATATTTTGACATAGAATTGCGTTAAACGGTTGAACTGAGATGGTTTGACAAACATCTACCAATTCAGTTAAAATAAAAATATGTTTCACTATTTTTTTGAACATTTTAGCTATGGGGTTATACTTGGGGTTTATACTGAGTTTCATTAATTACTTTTATCGTGAAGATAAAACAGTTTTTTGTTTTAAACATTTTAAATTAGATAGTTGATTTGTTTTTTTAAATATTTAATTAATAAATTGCATTTTATCATGATATTTATAATTAGTGTTGCCCGAAATAATTAACTTAATTTCATTATTTTAAAAAGACAAATAAATAATAAAACATATTTTATTCAAATACAATGATTATTAAATATAATGAATAATATATACACATTCGGCATTTTTAATATAGGGTTATTGAAAAAATAAAACAAAAATGTATTTCAACGTTTTGGAATTATTTCAACAATATTGATGCAAATTATCTTTATTTTCATATTAAATTTGTTCAATAATAGACAATTTATGCATAAAATTCATATTATGCAATTATGCATAAAATATTGGTTATTTTAGAACTATTTCAGTCAGTTATTACTATGTTACACAAACAAATATAGTAGTAGAACATAAAAAAAAAAAATAGTATAAAAAAAAGTTAATAAATATATTAGTACATGCAATAGTAGTATTTTGAAAACTCGTTGTTTCGGTAAAATTACCGTTCTAGGTTTTAGAATTCCATTCTAGTTTTAGAAAAATATCGTATGAGTTAATTATTTTACACTACTCTATAAAAAACTAAATTTTGTAAATAATTGTGTCGATAAAACGATTCATTACGAGTTTTTTGATGTCGCTTATGGGGCATCTATTTTGAGAAATTTTGTATGTTCGTTAGTGTGTGGCAAAATGTGTTAAAGCGAATTAATGTCGTAGGTACCTAATTTGTATTAGATTATTATTTTTTTTCGTACCTCGAATTTAAAGTTGCTGACGTGTTGGAAGCGTCTGTTTGTTTTTAAGTGCAAAATGTTGTAGGTTTTTTTTGTTTTTTTCACCTAACTACAATAAATACTGAGTAACCTTAAAAATTGCCAGAGAAGTATAAAAATAACATATGAAACGTTTGCAGTCCGTAATTGGGTTAAAAGAGTGAATGAAACGATCTATAGAAATAGGGTGAGGACTGACTGAACAATTTAAAAAAAAGTAATAAATCCCCATTTTGCTTCGACGAGTATTGTTTCATTCAATTTTGACACCATAAATAAAACAAACACAGTGCCGAATTCTATATACAGATGTGTAAACTAAATTGAATTATTGAATACACGATAACAACTTTACAGTTGTAGGTTTTAATTTATGATTAAATAACGTCAATTATATATTTTATATATGTTAGGTATTTTAAGGGTTTTTTTCATACTGTTATAAGTCACTAGTCAGTATAAGTATTGGCATCCTACTACACATTTTAAGTTATAATCGTCAAAATTAAAAAAAATAAACACAATTCAAGTGTATTGTAGCTTACTACCTAGTAGTTTGGATCACTAGAGCGGATATCATGAAATGTAAAATTAGTTATGAAACATTACCTTCCTGAGGATAATCATGTTTTGTATACACTTTTCTGATTTTCTTTTTATTATTCTTATTATGTACTTATTGTTTTTATTTTGTAAGCAGATGGAATATATTTTAATTATAACAATTAACAGAAAAACATTACCTTTTCTAACTATTTTTAGCTCCTTGCTATGTGACTGTAACCGTTCTTCTATTTAATTATATTCAGTATTTTCGCTATTTTTTTCCAATCTTAACAACTTCAGTTTTGATAAATTTTGTGTAATCTGAATAAAATTCAATGAAACCATATCTTTTATTAAGCCACTCAAAATGCTTTCTCAAAAAATAAGACAAATAAAATATTATTGTAGCTAAATAATTGCTGTGAAACTATTAGTTACGACGGTCCAATCAGCATCTCAAACTAAAAAAAAAACTGGCAGTACCTTGATAAAAAATAAATGTGCTACTTTATAAGAATAAACGTATATACTGATCATTGAATGTTATAATAAACACCGACATTATTCCACAACAATAAACTCAGAACAATACATATTTATCTGGTATTAATTAATTTTAATACAAATGCTGGTTAAAATGAGGTACAATTAGTGAGAATAAAATTGAATATTATAGTCTTAAAAATATCCAATTGGAAGTAATATTGTTTATTATTTTATAACAACCCAAGTTGATAAGAGATTTATTTTTAATTAAAAGATTAGATGAACTTTTTTTTCTAATATTAAATTATCCCTCATCCAAATAAAAACATTCAAATTGTATAGATATAAAAATTAATTTTTTTATAGGATACAAATCTCTTGATTACATGAAGAACTGACTACATTATTTTTTACAAATTACTTATTTTTATGATAGAGGACTGATCTTGTTTGAAAACACTATCTAACCTTGTTAGGATAAAAATTATATTAGGTATTTAGGTTTATAAGTATATAAGTTATGAAAAAAAAATATGAGTATAATATTTTAAGCCTTAGAAAATATTAATAAATTAAATTGTTTAAGTTAACCAGCCATACGTTAATCTTTTTGTAATGGGTATCTAAAATTTTGAGAGGCCTTACACTGGATCAAAGATTAATGTGAGTTCATCACATTAGAACTAAAAGATTATCATTGAATTTTCGTCTTCGTATGCTTAAACCCTTATTATGCAATCATTAATACATCTCCTTACAAAAAAAAAACACTATTGAAACCATTATAGACCTACGGAGTACGAACTTCAGCTTAGGGGAATGCAAAAAAGATAAATATTATCATTAAAATCCAAACTTACCCAAAATCTTGATTTTCCTTGTCGAGGAAAAATATAGAGTAACGTGATATGTCTTTATGTATAGTAGTTCAAATAGGAACATTGAATAATGAAATAATAAATAATATATTTTATGACAATGGAAACTGTGTAAGTTTTTAGTAAAAAACATAAAAAATAATAATATAAATTAAATTCATTTTTAAATACTAAACACTGAATTAATTAAGTTTTAAGTATAATATCTCGGTTTACACTTAGATTTTCAGATCATTTTTTACAATGAAAAGTCTGTAAGGAATTTTAATACACTAACAAACTGTCACTAATTTGCTATGGCACAGTAAACGACTTAAATAACTTAAAATGTAATTATTTTATGTACCATCAGCCGATGAAGGATGTTCTACAAATATATATTCACTTAATATATTTAGTATTTTTAGTAATAGTAAAATAGTTTGTCAAACATATAACTTATTAATAATTATTGTGTAGGTATTTAGGTACTATACACACTCCATGCCTAATAATAATTGCTAATATTGAAATGTTTGACATACTTAAAGAAAATTAAATATATTGTTAGAGCTTGCATATATACACATAAATACATAATTTCCAAATTATATAACACAGGATGATTTCACCATGCTCATCAACATTTTTCCCTTTAATAATTAATTTATTCAAAATAAGAATTTTTTTTATTTATAAATATACTTAAGACAATTTTAGAATAATTATAGTTTACAGCTGAAAAGGGAGGCTATAATTTGAAAATCAGAAGTTTGTACCTCCACAAGACACTCATTGAGACGTAGTATAAACAATCTCAAGAAAATAAAAATGTAGTCTAGAAGTATAATATTTAAAAATTCAAAAAATCAGATTTTAAATAGCTGCACTATTGAAGAAGAAAGAGAAGGGGCTGAGGTGGAGCATCCCTTCTTTAATATACTTAATTTATGGACTCTCCTATATGTATAGAAATATAATTAATATAGGTGCTGTTAAATTTTAAGAGTATATTTAATATTTTTAAAATCATGGAATTGTTAAAACATATAATAGTTATTTTACTACGACATAATATTAATATTAATAAGTATTTACATTTTTTTTAATATTAAACATTAAAAATAGTTATTTGTTTGTGTTTAGCTCATCACGTTTTGATCAATCTGTGTAATTTAAATAAATATATTTTTAAGTAATCTCATCATGTTATAAATAATATAAATATTTAATATACCTTAACCTATACCTAAACTAAACTAAATATGTTTAAATAATTATTTTTAACTATTTTTTTTTACTTTATCTTAATCATTCGACAAAAATGTACATAGATTTTAACTATTAATTAATTTTCTTAAAGTTTCAAAAACATAATATTTTAATGAAGGTATCTATCTAATAACAAGGTCTGCATAGGAACTTTGTACTGGAAAACAGCTGAAGGTAAATGTTGATTATTGGTGATGTTAATTATTAAGCTTAAGCTTTAGTCAAGAATAGTCGATTCAACTGTCAATTTATACTATGTTAACACTTAATGCTAGATGTGGTGACTGATGAGTATTATTATATCATACATATTAAATTATTAGACGATATTGTAGTTCACATTAAATTTAAAAAAAAATCGTAACAATTATATTATTATCATCACTAGACCATGTTAACAATATTTCATATTGTAATTTGTAACAGTTAACGAAAGAAAAAAAAAGTTATGTAAGAAAAACTGAATACGAACCAATTAATTAATCATTTCTCATCATCTACAAGTAAAACTATTGACATTTATTCAGTTTTAAAAATGATAAATTTGTAAAATTTTTTTAGGTATTTGTGTATTTTCACTATCTTGTTGATAAAATCGATTTAAAACACAGCGATAATAAATAAAAAATAATAATTATAAGTAATATTAAAATACAAGGTACGAGATAATAATATCATCCGAAGAATTATGAAATTAGAAACGTTTTAAATAATAACATGGGCTTAAAATAAACGGTATATTTTTATGTTGTGGGAGGAGGAGTTGTAGATGTTACGCGCAAATTATGGCATAATAATATTTCAACACGAACGAAAGATATATATACAAAAAAACTGTTTTCACTGGAAAATTGTTTTGGGTGTTCTGCATCCGATACCGATGATACCGTTGAGTTCTTCTCTGATGAACGTTTTAGCACTCATTTATATACGATCGGCGGCAGCGGCGAGGTGGTGAGTTTTTCGTATACCGACAATATTTATGTATCCAATTTAAAAAAAAAAAATAGTTGAACTGAAATCCGACCCAAATTCGAATCACTTATGAGATACAAAATCCTTTGGTATATTCTCACCTCCAAGGTTCTTTGGATACACGCCAATATGGATTTTCTTTATAGATACGCGAATTATTTTGTCAACGAACAAAGTAAAATGTAAATTACAACTTTTCTCGCAGAGAATTTAATACAAATAAGATCAAAATGTATCCATCTTATTGTTTTTTTTTTCGTCCCCAGACGTCTAACTTAAACAACGCATCGCCCAAGTAACAATTATGTGGGTAAATGTTGGTAACTAACTTAAATTAAATTTCACGTGAAATTAAGCTTTTTATTTCTATACAAAGAAAGAACGTCGCAGATAACGGCTTGTAAAATTACTTTTTATTTCTCTGAATATTCCCTTACGATTTGCCATTTACAAATATAATTAATGTCACAAAACACACTTATTTAATATTATTATTATGATTTCAAGGATTATTATAATGATTGAGTAGGTATATTTTTTATTTCCTAATTTTGATATTCCTAGATTTGACATAATAGCAATTATTTTAATACCTAGTTACAAAAATACTAACGTTGTTGATTTTATATACGCTTAGAATCATTCATGCTGTATTATAATCTATCTAAAAATATTCTGGCGTACATAATATATAAATTCTAATAAGCAAAAAATGTTTCATAATTTTATGTTTTAAAAATGATGAATATTGATTTTATAGTTAATTACATTTGTTTCATAATTATTATACAAATTATTTTTTATTAATCACCTTCTATAAACACTTAAACAATAAAGGTATGTTTCTATACCTATAATTAATTAACGCTTTAGTGTAGTTTAATATAATTTTGCATTTTATTTAAAGTGAAATTTAGTAATTCGACAGGTATGTATACTATTTTAAAATTGAATTAGTTGTATGCGTCATGTTTAAAAATATCAGAAATCTTTATTTTACTTCTGTAAAAAAAATAATTTGGTTATTTTTAATTGAACGCCTTCGATTGGTTTTTATCGATTATTTGGGATCAATATTGTTACTGCTGTTAATAATGTACAAGCTTCATTTATTGGTAATCAAGTGTAGGTAAATATACCAGAATTACAATTTTTAAATGTCATTATAATATTTTTTACAATTGTTCATAGAATCGTATTACTGACCGATTAATGAATTGAAAAAAAAATGCATAATATCGAGGTATGAATAACGATTATTATAATTGTACGACCTTCACAAATTCGAGTTTGCAGCAGTCACCAGACCTTTACAAACGTAGGTGATAAATAACGGCTAGGTACTTACGCAATTAGTGCACAATTAATGTACGGAGCACGATGCTCATTTCACAAATAATTAAAGGTGCAGCATAACCACTGATAATTTTATAAAAAGAGTAAACACATGAACGAACATTTATGTATATACATTTAAAACGGTTAAAATAAAAAACTAGAGCACATTAATTCATGTCGACCTGCAAAAAAACCTACATACGTAGTTGTAGACGAGACTTTAGTTGGAACGGAACAAAACATAATTAATGAATTCGTGAAAATATATGCGTCAAATTGTACGATATTAACCTGTGAAATAGCTGTGGAAAAGACAATTGTTTAATATTTTAAATAATAATAAAATATTATAAAATATTAAAGTGTGTTTTAATAAATTCGAAGAAACTCCATCGATGGTACCTCATTATAACTAGTAGGTAACCAATTTAATGTTTTTTTATCAATGATGCTTAATATTAAGAAATTCAAGTGGTTTTAAAATTGTTTGCAATGATTACCACAGCAATTTGCTATTACACAGATACAACACAATCGACTCGACTTTAAAATTGTCATCAATATAAGTACCCAATTAGTTTTTTTAATTTTTAATTCGCAGACACTAGTTTACACTTTTGTGTATTGAGTATTCAAGTGCAATGAGACATTTATATCATATATAAATTTATTGAAAAGATATATTGTTTGTCCAAAGATATCAATTGACAAAATATCTGCTAACATGGATCTTGTGATGTCTTTGATATAGTATTCAATTATCGACGTGGAATAAAATCAAAATTTTTTACCACACATTGAAAAGTATTTTTTTTTTCTGAAAAAAATTAATAACAACGGAAATGAAATAATAATCACACTGGTTTTTCGAACAATGAATGCGATCGAATGAACAATGGGTGAAGTTTCGTCTCTTTCGTGGCAATACAAGTCCAAAGTTTAAATAAATATTTACTTACTTTTTATTATTATTATTTCACCTCTCTTTCGATTTATATTTTCGTTACCTGAGAAGGAATTAAATTTTTGTTCGGATCTTGTTTAAAAACCAACGCATAATGATCTAAAAGTTATTTTTTCCATTCCGTTTCCCTCACCAACATCCCCACCATGCCAAGCTCCAACGATACTACGTGAATAATGAATAGGGTCATAATTAAAACGTATAGCTCATTCACTACCCGAAAATACGCTAAATAAATAACAAAATAAAGTACTATTAAACAGTTAATGATGATAATCATTGGCTATTTAGACATTTCACTTGTGTAGTCATTGAATGAAATCCAAGTGGCAAGTCTCTCACTGGAATTCTATTTCCAAGTAAAATAAATCAAGATTTATAATAATAAAGATAGAGGAGGCGTTTAGTTTGTTTTATTTTTATGGTAAACAATTTTAATATTTTGAAATGCCCTTACTTAAATATATCTACTTGTACACATTTTCACATTTATATAATAATATGTGGGCACATTCGTTGTTACACATTTAATGAACAAGTACATACCTAGAACTTGTTATAAGACAAATTATGTTTGAACTGAAAAATAAATAATTAGACAAATTTTCCTTATTATTTTTATATTTTTCTAGTCTTCAGAAATTAAATGTATACATTGGTATTAATCCCATAATAATTGATAATTATATGGATGCTTTGTTAAATTTTAATACACATATTTACATAGTTAATTTATTAACTATATCTACATTTTTCAATATTCGGGTAGTGATCAGAAGTGTAAAACACGTGAATTAATATACATATATTTATTTTATATTTAACCTGAAAATAATTCATTATTAGCAGAAATTGTATTTACTTATATGACTGCTGCTGTTTGTTTTATGAATTTTTTTTTATAAATTTAATTTGTGTTAAAATATTAAATATTCTAACTCCTATATACACACTAAGATAAGTTATGAATAAAAATAAATTAATAAAATAATAAATTATTACATCATGTAAGCAGGGTACACTTATAAATTATATTTACTTCACTGTATAAGTTATCAAGTTTTTTTTGTCTTCTGAAAAATTGTATAATTTGACTTCAAAACCGTCCAATTATACTTGTTATTATTTCTTTTTTCTTCAAATTGTCTGGTATTTATCGATTTTATCGTTTAAATATAAAATATTCAAACGAATAGTAGTTAAATAAATAATGAATGCAAAGAGAAAATATAAGATTCAAAAAAAAATTGTGAGCACTATTGACTGTTTTTAACAAAATCTTCGACAGTTTATTTACCGTGTTTCTCTGAAAGTAGAGGTCCATGCCACAACTAGGCAAGTCGCAATATTAACGAAATTTACTTTTCCACGAAAACGATTACATGGAAGAAATACGTTTATATTGGTACATTACCATATTTCGCATATAAATCCAATAATTTTCTTCTGAGTAATTCAATTCCATTAATTATTGTCTGTGGTGCTAAACAGAATGATATCAGTATAATATGGACTTGCCTGATTATATAGCAGGGAGTCCTATGTATTTCTCGAATGCCATACGATTTCATCGTTTTGTATATTAACTGTAAAATTATAACACGCCAATAAACGTAGGACAGAGTGATGTAAGACTTGTGATCAAAGTATGGATCGTACACCTAATTTTTATTAATGTTTGTTCGGTATTTAGTGTAATTTAAAACAACAAAAATTGTCAACTACTAAAACCATAAACATCAATGTGGTCCTTTTAGGCACGTAACATTTTAACGAATTAAGGATCAAATATTAAGTAGTATGTACCTACCTATGTTATTATGTTTATATATTCATAATGCCACATTATGCCAATATATATGGGTTATTTGTTTTGCTATACAAAAAAAAAAATATTTGAATACTTTTCTCCTTGGAGCTTAGGTATAACTCAATTGAACAGGTACAGTGTATACTTAATGTTTTTTCTCCAATATATTACTGGGTTGTCGCGTAACAAATAAAATACGCACGAGCTTTAAATTCGACCTAACTTAGTTACTCTAAAAGACATCCGACGAATTTAAAATATACGCGAAATCTATTAGATTCTAAGTGTCTGAATGGTGATAAACAAAAATAATACATTCTACGCTCCTCTGCAGTATGTGCCCTTCTTGAACACAATTCAACTATCGCTAACTTAACGCCAAATGGGGTTTGAAAATCTTCAAAACGTTTATAAGACTTATTTCTACAGTATTTTGTTTCTGTTAAAACAAATCTCCGGGATACTTGAATTTTCTGGTGGTTCAGCACTTTAGTGGTGGTCACCTTCACATTCGCCCTTCCCGCCGCTCGATGAAAATGGATTGGCTATATAAGGTGACAAATTTCCGGGTGGCTTATGTGAGTGCGTGCGCGCGTGCGTTTCTCGCACAAAATGGTATTTGCCGGATGTAACCTAATTTGTATGTTGTTGTATTGTTTCAGGACTGTCAACAGAACCGGAGAACGGGAAAAAAAATAAACGCGCCCCTTCTAAATTGTCTCCACTTTATTGTTTGTTTTATGCATTTTCTCTCTGCGCCGTGCGATCGATTCACGTCGCTATGTTGACATTAACGGCATTGGAAGTAGACTTAATGTCCTAGGGTGGTTAGATAAAAAAAAAAAAAAAATACTTAAGGGCGAATAGTAGTTAGGAGGGAAGAGTAGAGAAAATAAAGAGAAGGAATAAGATTTAACGAAAAAATTGTAAGTAAGGGGCGCGTTCACTGCACTTTAGGAGGATGTACTCGACAAAAGCAACAGCCATGACGTTCCTGGTGGCCATATTTGCAGTGAGCCCACTTCAGTCTTCCGAAGGTAAGATATTTATATTTTGCATGGATAAAGATGATTATGTTTACGGTAAACACTATCACTGTCTTGAAAAATATTAACGTTTTTGAAAATAATTTTTCACATAATTTGAATTTTGAATTGATTACTAAACCATATTTTCAATATCATTGTACCTACTTATAATTTATAAATGAACCAAAAATTGTCCTCAAACCAAAATATACCGACTGATGTACCCAATACGAATCGATTTACTAACGAAGCGAACAATTAGGAGGTCGGTGGATCAATTAATACGTTAACTGTCATGCGTGAATTCCCTGAATTTACCTCGGAGCTATGTGTACAGTTTTGTGGCCACGTCATAACTTTTGATATACTTGTGTTCGTGAACATTTGTATGCACACTACCTTTTTGCCAAACCATCTTCATGAACAGAAATAAAATATAAATGCCTTTACTGAACTGTTAAGTTAAGATCAGGACAGTTTATGTATTTTCAGTGAAAACATACTATGACAAGTTGTTATAATAATTGACTTTTGATTTTGTCAAATACCTATATGTCAATTTTATTTTATTGATTTGATCACTTTAAATAAATAAAAACTACAATTTTATGTATTTTAAAAAATTTAAATATTGTACAGAAGACACCTCGTGTGCATTTTCTTTGCCCCCTATAGAAATTGTATTTTTTCATATAAAAATATGTTTTTTTAAAAATTGAATTCAAAACATTTTTTCCCTTTACATTTTGACAAACATACAAAAAAAAGCTGCATACAAAATATGTCTACTCTGTGTGCAAAACAATTTTCAATTTTCAAGTGGAAATTAACGTGTTAATATAGGCATAATTTAAGTTCTCATAATTTATCTTTATTTAAATAAATCACATTTTGTAAATGTCTCTTGCTTGATCTAACTTAAGAGATAGGGTAGTTATGATCTCGATAAACGGCCATTCATTTTTTTATTACTAATTATTTAAGAAAAGATTTTTAACGTTTACGATGAAAATGTTTTTTTATAACATCATGCATCAAATCGTCGCGTTTATGGCTTCGAATAAGAAATTATATCTTAACACAAATATGAGAGTAGAATGAATGTTTGCTGCTTATATAGGAACTCACAAACTACTAAACTGATTTTGTGAAAATTATAAAAATGTATACTTTTTTTGCAAGTGTATTTATTATACAAATCTTTTGCTCGAGTCACATCGGGTGGGATAGCTAGTCGATTATATAATATATTACCTATATAATTGGTTGAATCATATATTTATTATTATGTGTAACATTACATTGTCAAAAATACAATTCAATAGTTAAACGCATTTAAAGACGTGCTACCTGTTTTATTAATTGTGAATAGTCGAAAATGTATTTAGTGTATTTGTTTAGGTATTATTATTATTAATTATTATTATTGTTATTGTCGTTTATTCGGGTTTAACGTTTAATGGTCGCCGACGCGACGGTTTAAATGCTTCTGTTTAATAATTTTACTGCCTCACTTAAAGTCTTGATTATTCGAATTATTTAGTTTTATCCGTAGGAGTACACCAGATTTCGTAAAGCTGCATTATTACGGACTACGAAGTAAACCTAAATCCCATAGCAATTAAATTTGAATTATCACAAGTTAATATATCACTGTTCATATTCATTATGTCTCCAACACCCCGAGAAACTTCACTTTTATTTTAACGCCTCATTAACAACTTTTAACAAGGCTTCAAGTCACCACAAGGAGAAGTAATTTTCTTTGAAAGTAAAAGTTTTTGCTATTTCTTTTTTCGAATTACAATTTAATTTGTTTCTTTCTATACCATTTGTAAGTTTTTCGCTGTATCGTCATTCCATGATTATACTGTTATCCTTCTTTTCTTTTAAATAGCCCCTTGTTTTCACTACCTTCCTACCTATTAATTATTTCTTTCTCTGAAATATACAACTAATGATAAACTTAATTACCAGTTTCTTTCACGTAGGTAGATATAACTCTCCTCCTTACACATATTAAGTTTAAATTCTAGTAAAAAGTTAATTGCAGCATAATGTGTATGTTTAAGTAAACTAGATGTACCTACTGATTAAATATATATATATAATACATAGTCATATATATATATATAATAATATATATAGTATATATTTTATATGACAAGTTAGAGAAACACAACACAACAGTAGTTTTTGAAAATAAACATATTACTATATAAATACATTAAACAACAAAGGTTATATGGGATAAAATCTTACATAATATAAATATTAATGAGTAGATACAACATAGGCCTTCTATACTACGAGACAAGCAATGATTGTACGGAAAGCGTAACGACATAGAGGGTACTTTTTGATTACTCGATGTAGGCACGGTAGTGCTGGGTAGTAGGGTAAGATAATATATAAATGTTTAGACAATTGTATATTGTCGTAAAGACAGCCTTCGTCACTGCGAAATGTTGTTACGCCACTCGTAATGATGTTGTTGTACATAATTCTTTTCTATTAGTATAAGGTCTATGAGATAAACTAATTAGATTAAATTACATTACATAACACATTACAAAAATCATACATAAACAATACTAATAAAATCAAGGACTACCAAAGCTCTATAATATTATGAATATTTGGTAACTATTGAAGCTGGTATATGGTATTGCATCCAATCAACCGAATCCCTATAAGCTGTGTAAATAAAATCTGTAGTAGATCGGGCATTCAGTGGCTATGTGAGGGATTGTTTATGATTTATGTCCAAGATCACAGGAAGGTGTAGTAAGTATGTAGTTTTCGTGTATACATCATGTGATTATAAATTCCATGACCAGACCAAAAAACTTATTTTATTTACTGTATAAATAATATCATGAATTAGATTTTACATAAGTTTTAAAAATTGTAATATACCTACTGGCATACGATATTATTATTAGTGATAAACTCCATCAACAAATCTTAGCCAGGCCAGGTTTAAATAGCGTCTTGTTTTCACTACTTACCTATTAATTTCTTTTTCCAAAATATAATATAACTAAGAACAGACTTAACTACCAGTTTTTTTCAGGTAGGTTACACATACTAGATTTAAGATAATGTAAAAAGTTATTGTATAGCGCATAATGTATAGGTAAATTATAACTACTTACTAGGTAAATAATACCATATAATATTATATTGTACAAACACTTTTATAATTATAATATATTTATTACCAAACGATATTATTATCAGTGATAAACTTTATCAACAAATCTGAGCCAGATCGTTATATTATTCTAAACATGCAAATTATTAAGTATAACTATTGGAGTAACTAAATTTACAATTCAAATTACTCGACTTGAGGTGATATCAAGGAGTTGTAGAAACCGATGTCTGAGAACTCCCATCCCTTGTGTAAAGGGGCCTATGCGAATAAAGTTCAAAATATCTTATCTTCTTAAGATACGTTTATTTCGAAATTATTTGATCGATATGTTTGGTATTCCAATTAAATTTAACAATGAACAAAAACAAACAAAATTAAAAATAGATGTCAATTTCTAAAATGTAAATTAATATTAAAAATAAAAACCGTTAGAAATACGTCGTATGGTATTAATATTAGCACACAAATTACAGTGGCTATACAAAAAAAATACTAAGGATCTATAATACAATTTTCTTCGCTAATGTTCTAGAGTAATAATTGTTAATAAATGGATTTGTAACATTTTTTTAGATGATAAATAATATTTTTCATGATTTACTTTATACTTATACCCATAAGTATAAATATTTCAATGAATCATTTGAAAATATAATATATCATTAAACGACTAAGTAATCTGCGGTAAATATGTTTCTTTATACCTACTTCTACTATGTGAATAATTTACAGTTAATTTAAATTTTAATTGTTCATTCGAGTAGCTTGTCTGCATTACTATTTCATAAGTAATAATCACCTAAGGGTTATTATAATTTAATTTACTCATTGCTTTCAATGGACATTAATCGGTTTAAATGTATATCCAAGGAGTGTTAATAAAATAATTTACGATCAATAAGTTTTGAATTTCTATCTATACCATACATTTCTACTATTCGATACCATATTATTAAATGTAGTTACATTCCAATATTTAAATTTTTCACAGTTTCTGATATATTGAAATATTGAGTTATTTTGCGTCTAGCACATCTGGCATAGCTATAGTGTAATACGATTAACTCTATATAAGTACTATTTATCGACATGTTCCCATATCGAGCCTTATTCGTTTTAATCGATTGCGCTGCAGTATTGCGCAAGTAGACATTATGTCAACTTTGAAACGAAATCATACGTAAATGTAATCTAAATGCAGATCGTTTTCAATAAAAAATGTTTGATTTTTCATTTTCAAAATTTATGACAAAACATCAAACACTTCCGATCGGCTTTGGCTTCAGCAGCATCAGTTGTCCACAGTGAGCTTTAAGTACTACTCCGTCATTGCAGTGGTGTCATTGCAGTCTTTGTAGGCATTATAATAACATGAGCTTGGTTCTGGGCGTCGCAGTGATCGTTACCGTATAGTTCATCGCACCTGGAAATAACAATGTATACTTAAGCGGAGCTTCCAAAGGCTTAAACCGATACATGGATATCTTCTAGAATTCACGAGTCACACATACACACACACACACACACACACACAAACACACACAAATGAACTTTTCTTGATTATGTTTCGATCGATCATTCGCGTATATTATTTTACGTTTCTATACATGCGGGCCTATGCTCTCACTCCGATTGGATACAGGCGTGGTCTAAAAACGCACGTTGTCGTCGTCTATAATAACATACACGGTCGACCGTTCGATTTCAATTAATGATAAAACCGCCATCCTTTACCACCGTTGACGTGGGCGTTTTGCCCTCCCCGCTCTCCATCCGGACACGAGTACAATAAAAACTGGTCTGCAGCACCGATGCGCGAGTATACAGACTGTGGGATTTAATTTGCACAAATTCATTTTGGCGTATCCGTCCACTTGTGTACACATCTATACTCCATAATATAGCGTCCTATTTCGAACGTTTGATGCGCGTGCGTGTGTGCGCACATGTTAGGCATAACCGCAATAATAGTCGGTTGTGGTGGTTATGTAGTGGATCGCGGTACATGGTTCGCTCGATAACCCCGAGGATATTATTCGCGATGCAATGCACGAGGTCGGGCGCTGCTGCCACGCCGTGCCAGCCGGATTTGCCGGCGAATTTATTGCCGATAAGTTTGGCCTGGACCGGGAGCGTTCTTGGCACAAAACAAGATTCGGCTGCCAGCAAAAGTACAAAAGTTTCATTAAAGATAAAGAACCACCCTCTCAAACTTTACACTTCACAGTAATTACCATCGAAGCGGAATTTATCTACGAAAATAATAAATGAACCCGCGAGAAATGTACCGCCGTCGCTGCACCGGTGTGGTGCACACTCTCGTCGTCGCAGTGGTACGACGGAGTTGGACTTCTTTGCTCCTCTATCAGAAATATATATATATATATATATATATTATAATGCCGAATCCCCCACCTCTGTTTTACCACCAGCACCGTTCCATTAGCATTGTCAGGGACTTTTGATAGTATGACGATCGTTGCCAAAAATGCACCCCCTTCCCCCGCTCTTGTAGTCAAAAATATAAAATATATGTATACCTAATAATTTTGCCTAGCATCAGTTGATTTCGTAAGGTTCATTTCCCCTGCACCACCATCTTGGAATTTTGAAAAAAAAAAACAATTGCATTCGATTGTACTACGTTAGTGTCGTAGTTTGATATATTATTGGTCCCACGCTAGTGGCAAGGCCCTAACTCTTCGAAATAAAATTTAAAGTTTAGTTGGGGAGCTGAAGAGTTACTAGCTCCTCCACCTTGATATTTCAAAAATAAAAATAAAAATAATTTAGTTTATACACACAATTAGTTCATTGTTTCCTCATCCTAATGATTGGGTCGGCCATACCAAACACTTTTAGTTATAATGAAATTATTGTTGTGTTAACTCAATAGAAAGCTGTAGATCAATTTAAATACATTATTTTTGGTAAGAAATGGACCTGATAGGTTCTATAACATATTATTAGTATCGTATTGATTCAAAACGGAAAACATCATTAGTGAAAATCAAAACGGCTTATGAAATAATTGGCCATTGTAAATTATTCTATACGCCCATTTATTATCTACATAAACATGATGGGAACATACTTTACACTTACCGTTCAATACGGTATATAGAATTTATACGTTGTCGGGGAAATCATGCGTAATGGAAATTTTCAAAAAATACTTTTGTGAATTCGAATATAATCACGCGCGGTAAAGTTTTATAGCACTGTCTGCAGAATAGGTCCCTACGACTAAGAGAATATGTAATAATTTTATGCAAATGATTGCTCATGTTAGAAAAAACCAACAAGTTTATGTTCGTTAATCTTTGGAATTTTAAAACCTACGAAAGTTACTTTGATTTAACAATCTGTTGTAATAATTTTCGTATTACATTATTTACAAATAAAACAAAGTAATACGCGCTCTCACTTTCGGGTTTGATATTAATTTCGTGTTTTACTTTAGTTCGTTTTAATACGAAACTTTTACAGTAGAAATATGCACTGTGCACAACCTACTAATTAAAATGTTTTTGAACGTAATTTATGTTCCACCTTTCCAGACATTCAGTGTATCACAAAATGTAATAATTCCACTGCGACGTGAAATAAATAATATAATATATAATATATGTTTTATTAAAACTCCATTTCTTCGTTTTGTTTGTAATATTCACGTACTTCGAATGTCTTCCCAAAGTCGTTTTTATCCCCGGGATCGCATTGACAATAATACTACACTTAATATCATGTAATTTACATACGTCTCAAAAGTTTCTGCAGATTTCCCTAAGGAATATGAATAATTTGTTGAGCAGTAATATTCATTATACGAACTATTGCTTTATGGTGGATAGCCAACTAGAAGTGTGTATCTATTGTATAGGTGTATGATGTGTATGTGTGTGTATCAACGTTTATTCTGGGTACTTGTGTATACATGAAAAATAGCAATATTTAAGTTTTCCAAGCACAGTTGTGTGTATATTGCAGAAAATGCTATTAATATGCGGTAGACTTGGGAGTTTAATAATAATTTGCTTATAAAAACATAATATGAATTATCGCATTTTATTTATAAATATGTAGCGGAATTATGCATTAAACTAATGCATAGGCGCCTACCAATAATTCCTAATACCCAGATAAACTCTACTTATATCGATAAATTATAATATTAAAAAGTATGAAAAGTTATATTATGCACTCGACAGTTTTATTTTTTTTTTGTATCCATGAATGGACATAATCTAACGTTTTGTGTTTAATGTGAATTATAATTTATGTATAACAACATAAGCTCAAAGAAAAAATGTGGGTTTATTTGTATTTGAAATGTCAACATTTGCGTGTGTCAAATTCACACGCGAACTATATATGAGGTACCTATAATACAAGTATAATTTGTCATTTTTATATTTATTTCTAGATTATGTCTCATATCCATGCTTAAATATTATATTTGCCTTATTAATGTGTTATTAACTAAATTGTATAATTATGTAGGTACTAGCAAAAAATATTAAAAAGGTAACTAAATACCTACTCAGAGAAAAAAAATCATAATTATTATCCCCCGCTAGGTACCTAACAACTATTTTCATACCTATGACAAATTATTTAATAAACTAATAATTACCTACCAGTTACAGTTGTAATTTGGAACAAAGTGCATACCTAGGTAATTCAATAAAATACATTTTAATAACTTTATATTAAATAAATATATACCTGCTTGATGTTTATATTTTCTCATTATCCCGGATGATTGTAAATAATCATGTTTTTTTTTTATATTTTCAAGTAGTATGTAAAACCTACCGACCACTGAAAATAATACTTTTGTTTTAAACATTAGCATATTTTGTATTAAAAGCGTATTCGTTTTAAGTTTCCGTTAATATGATTTCATTATAATATTTGTGTTTGTTTCTGTTTTCACAATATAATGTATGCAATTCAAGGTTCATTTTTTAATTATTCAACAGTACAAACTAAAGACACATTTTTTTACAGTATAATATTTTGGACAAAATTAACAATTTATTCATATCATTGTTGATGAATATTCTGTGAATCAGAAAATGAATATATGTTGTTTGTAAAAAATCAATAACGAACAAAAATAATTCCCACAAAGCACGTAATATTTTCTTTAGAAAAAAATTGTAATCCGATTAAACAGAATGCAATTATTATAAAGTATTATGTACCTGCGTACCGAAAAAATGAAGTATGATAATTATTAAAATATTATTATAATATAGTTAATCTTATTTTATAGTTATAATATTTTATTTAAAATTAATTTTGTGTAAAATTTTTTTTTCCTGACTTTTTTAATATTTTAATATTGATTCATAACTTATAGCTATAGCCTATAAGTTTAAAACCTTTAAATTATTAAAAAAAACACCTGTATATTTAATATGAACGACTAAAACCTCTTCGTGTAGTAACTTGTAATATATATTCATCATGCATATTATATCATATTTAATTTTCTCTACAATCAATCATAACTTACTATTAAAATAACAGTTGTAATTACAATTTATTTTAATATTTATTTTGATTTTGGATGTCATCATATTTAGATAACAAACATTTAAAAGAAAATCGCAATATTTCATATTTTATATTAGTACATAATATATCATAAAACGGAGGTCTAAAGCACGAAAAGTTGAAAGAAACAATTTCGTAGACAATCTAAAATAATGTAATATCGTTACTCCGCATCACCAGACTTATGGTGCTTAGGATTCACTAATGGATTTTCTAACTACATAGATTTATGTCCAATCAAAATGCGTTTATAATTAGTTTCTTGGTACATATATCACGGCACTCCAGACAAATATTAAGTTTCTTTTCACCTAAACACAATAATAATACTATTTTAATGATACTATCCACAGTTATTCGTTTATACTAATATCTGAAATGTAAGTACTTGTACGATGATTTAATGCTGAGATATTTTACCTTTTCCTTTTCCATCACCAAAAACTGAATATGATAAAATTAAAACTAAATTATGTATTGAACCGCTCTCCCCTTCATCGGTGTGTTAGATTTTTTTACACGCACCCTTTAATTTTACGTGCGAACTGCAGTTTCAACTCCCCGCGGAGGTCTCGGTCTCGGACATGTTATTGGAGGCAAAATGTGAAAACCGGCAATAAGGCGTTTTCCGTGTCGTCGTCGCTGCCACCACAGCGGTAGTAAATACTAATAATACGAGAGTATAAAAAAAAAATAATAATAAAAAGCTAGTCGACTGTTACTCGAAAATGCAATCTAACGTTATTATACCTTATACCAGGTCGTCGGTACACCTATATATAGCGCTCGCGTTGTATACGTAAGTAGGTACACATCCCGCAGAGGGGTGATGCTTTTATATTTTATTTATTTTTAATTTTATTAAGTGTAAGCGTGCTCACGAAATTTGATTTTTTACACCGATAGTTATAATATTGTAATGGTCTGAGATTTTTACATTATATACCTGCCTAATATTTTCCTAGAAACACCATGGATGATAATATTTACCCATATAGGTAGAAGCTGAACACATTAACATCGTGTTAAAAGCTTATGTATACCTGTTGTAAATATTATAATATTAAAAATATTCTATTACCTATATCGTCATCTGCGCACACTATAAAAATATGACTCACATTCGCCATAATATCGAAATCGGTGTTGGAACCAGCTATTATAATATTATAATGTCATAATGCGAGCATTATTATAAACGTGCGTCGTATTACACTGACGATGACGACTCGTCCGCAGTTAATCCGGGACGGACACCTAATTGGGTCGTAAATTGTCACGACGGATATTCAAACTAATAGACTGCGATTATTGTTATTGATGAAATTATTTATATGGTATATTTGTCAAAATGTTTGTCAAACCGAAACGGACGTCTAAAACGGATTTATAATATCAAGGTATTAATATGGTATTAAATGTATAATATTATATAAAAACGTTTTATCGATCGTTTCTTGTCAATTTGTTTAACAGTGCAGTCTTAAAAATCCGAAATTACTGCACGGTACTACACAATTCAATAGTTTTTGATATTCTCCATGATAATTTAATTATCAACATTTTTCGGCTACTGTATTTAAGCGCATCTACCCACGTGGATACTCGGTACTATAAATATGTATAATTCATGGCCAGATTATATAATAATAGTATTTTTGTGTTAAGACAATCACGAATACGGTAGGAAAGTCCATTATTATTTCCGTCGATGAATTTAAGTGTGGTTCTAATACGTGTCTTAGATGCCTAGTATGACCACGCTGACTCGTACCTTATAGGCTTGTACTTCTAACAAACATAATAATTTGTCGGTATTGGATGTGCGATGAATTCCCAGATATCTGCAGTGACCTACTCTCCACGACAAGGTCCAACGACCACTGCAGTCGTACAAATATTGCTCACGCGCATCGTGGCAGCAATGTAATAGTCGATGGCGTTTTCATCGTTTCCGGGAGATAAAACAATTAAACCGATAAAAATTGAATTAGTTGGCACGCAGTGGTATTCGTTCGCGTATCTCTCGCGCATACACCTTGCACGACGGCGTGGTGGTTGGGGGACGAAGCGAGTGGAAAATTCGAAAGAGAGGTCTCGTTGCCTCGAACGTAATACAGTATATACTTGGGTTTACTGTATACATACATTAAACACGCGTACATTATAAACCAGAAGCCTGCCTTAGTTTTGAATCCGGAAGTAGCGCAGCGTTGCTTTTGCAGCGGGGGAAGCGTTTAATAGTAAGAACAGCGTGTTCGTCTCACGATAGACACATATATATATAATAATAAATGGCGATGTTGTTTTTTTTTTTTTTGAGGGAGAGGATTCTAAAAAACAATCTGTACTAATTTTGTCCCGAAAATACTGGTTTTTCCCCGAAAGATGGATCATCATTTTTTAAGAATAATTATTAACAGTTAATATGAACTAGTTCAGTACACTGCAGTTATCCGTTTCAGTTGTGATTATAATATAAACGTACGGTTTGAGTTGAACTAGGTGTGGGTTTTATTCAATTAACATTGAAAAAATGCATATCATTTTGTCAAACGTATCTACCACCGATATAAAATTACATGACGAGAAGGTTGCCTATTCGTCCCGGGCCGAGATGTGTACTTTATGTTGTCAATTATAAAATTAAAAACTTAAGAAATGATGGTAATATGTAATGATGAAAAATTGTGAAAGATATTGTTGTTTAAACAAATTATGTTTTCGATCACCTCAAATATATAAATCAAATTTATTTTTCTTTATTTTGAATATTATTTGAAAATTTCTGGAACTCTCATAACCCTGTAAACGTATGCACTATATAATATGTAATATATGTTTTAGTTTTATAACCGATCAATTCTTGTGATTTCGAATAAACAACGATATTACATTAATGTTATCTTAGATAGTATACTTATCTTAGGATTTGTCCGGGTTTGGTTGAGTATCGTCTTGTTGTTTTGCACTATAATATAGTAACACAATGGTTATTGATTATACAAATGTATTAAAATTATAATAAAATACATTTTTTTTTTTGCGAAAAATCTCATTTTTTGTTCATAGTAGTGTTTTAACTTATAATTTATAATTTCTTAATCGATAACCCATTAATTTTGTTTCTATTGTTTAGGTGTAGTATATTTCTCTGAACAGTTTTTCGTACACAACTAAAATATTGAGTCTTTGACCATAAGTTGTGTTGCTTAAATATAAACCAAATATAAGTTTATATTTTATAAAGCGATTCTCTACAATCCCACAAGGGACTATCCTCCACTGATTTTCACTAAATTCAACTAATTATATGCTAAATGATTGTATAAATGAGAAACAAAATTTGATATTTTAACATAAACGTAGGTATTTGGGTAAATATTTTGACTTAGAATCGATAGTAACTTAAAAAAATAAAAAATACTGGTCAACAGAATAATAAAGGAAAGTAATTAGTCTAAAAATGGTGAAAAATACGTTTGATATACTGTATAGTGTTTTTGATAAGTGCTTTTAATTATAATACAGAAATATTTTATTCAAGACCTTAAACCGCAAGAAAATGGGCGTAGCACATTAAATGGATCATCCTGTACAGCCCTGATACCACTGCCGGGGGAACAAAAAAGAAAATATATTAAAAAGGGTATCGTGAAATTCATAATAATAATATTATACCAGTGCCCTGGTAAAGGGTCAAAAGCAGCAGCAATTGCGATAACGTCATACTCGACCATGTGCGTGCCTTCTGCATGGTGGGAGGAAAAATGGACGAGCGGAATATTATATTATTATAGTGGACAATAATTAATATCGTTAGAATATTCTTGAGCAGTTGACCGTAGGTTTGGGCCGTCCTTATCATTAAAGGACGATTTAGATTTCCTGAGACCGCAAACTGCAGGTTTCGATCGTGTATGACTCTTAAGCCGATCGCTGCAAACCTTTCAGACAGTTCTGCGAAGGACACGTCACTTGTGACACGATTGGCGATCTATCCGTAGACGATCGACGATATTGATTCCGTGGACTTCAGCTGAATAGATCTAGGATGTAAAATATATCGTGTTATCTATGTGCAAAAGTCGGAAAGTTAATTACAATAATTTACTAAGGTTGAGTTAATTAAAGAGAACACGAGTAAGAAGTTAACAGTTAACAAATCATGTATTTAACTCGATAAGCTAAAAGTTGTTACGACAACAAATATCTGTTTACTCGGTTTACAAAAAGTTAATGTGTACTTATTTTTTAATAGTATGTGGATCACATAAAGAATAACTGTTTCATTCCAATTTCCTAAATTACAATAAACATTGGTATTGAACTTTTATTGTAATGTACACTGTATCTTGACATACCTATTTTACTTTACTTCATTATGAAGTACATGTTTAAACTATACACATGTCAATTGATAATTTAACGTAAGACCAAACATTTTAAAACAGTTTAAACTTGATGGAATTTTTTTTTAATCAATTGAGAAAAAATCTAAATTATTTCAAATGTCAATTACACTGGTTAAGATCATATGTTGATTAGAACATTAACCGATTAATCAAGTGAAAAGGTAAAAAAAATTAACTTTAGCTTTTTAACTAGAATGCTCACCTTTTCCTACAACTCCACCCACCGCCGGGTTTCACCGAAATAATAATAATTGTTGTAGTACTCGTTGGCAGGTTTACGGAAAATATATTATAATTTAAAAACCAATACACAGTTGTAGGTATATTGAGGACATTGAAACATAACGTTGTAATAATATCGTTATACTTTATAGAGTCATTTTTGATAATATATAGCCAAGACGCATTTACATATTATACGAACGATACGCATAACCGAAAAGCTGATTTATAGTCATTTATAATGGTATAAAATACCGAGGTCATACGTATTATATAATTTATACGATATGATTATATGCTAATGCTCTACCGTAATTACTTGTGAACTCTTTTTATCACTATAGTTAATTGAAGATACACGAAAATTATATACAAGAAAATAATATTATTATAATCTAAACCGTAAGAAATTTAATAATAATAACAATTATTACTATTATTTCTCAAGTCATGCGTTATCTCTACATCAAATTATCAAAAGAAGTTATCTAAATTTCTTTGAGGAAGGTACCTTCGAAAAAAAATAATAACTTAAAACGTATTGTGGTAATTAGAAAATGAAAACTTTTTCCACTAATTAAGCTGTTTGGTATACCTGTATAATATAATATAAAACCTTCAATTGTAGCAACGAAACAATATTATCATAAGCAATTTCGCATAATATCTTAGAAATCTGCAATTACTTCTTGTGCTCGTTATAAAATACTATGCTTACATTTTCGTGTTTCTTTGATACAATTGGTATGCAAAATAAGATGAATAATAGATGAAACAACAGAAGCTTATAATTAATGTAAATTATTTTTTAATGAGAATTAATTTGATTACATAAATTGCCTTCAATATTGTATTATTATTTCAAAAAATGTTCAGATATAATTCAAAATTAAAATACAGAATACGGCGTATCACAATGTGTATCATTTTTCCTAGTATGGTTTTGTCCCTATTTTATGGATAGATTATTTCGAAGCTTTTTTTTTTTAGTAAATTCAAAATACCCTGCAAATACCTATCTGAGAGTATTTTTTTTTTGATATTGATCATAGTTAATATTAATTTCGTAAAATAAGTAACTGTATAATTATAGACGACGTGACTCGTAATGCTTGAAACCTGAATAGGTAAGGCTAATTTTAATAGAAATTTTAGCTAATGTAAGGTATAGACAATTTTCCGATCAAATAAAGTGTACAATAATAGATTTTATAGATTATTTTGCGATTCAATAATAAATATTATACGCCAAAAATAAAATACCATTTTCGATTAAATTTAATGTTTAATACCACCAAGACCTCTGTCGTATATAATATGTCCTATGCATTTTGAACCATATATTTATATATTTATATTTATTTGTACACACAATTTATACTAAATCTATATACGTTTATACAATGTATATATTATGTATATGATATATACGTACCTATGTATTGTCAGAGTTATTCTATTCAACAAGACTAGTGAGTGGATTAACCGTAGCCATTCGAAATTTGTTCGTGAAACGTTATACAAATGGTTGTATTTTCTACTTGAATAGTTTTTTAGTTTTTTTTTCCCTTTCGTTCTATACACCTCAAACATCCTTAAAGCTCGACCAGGCGTGACAACCGATTGCAAGGTATTCCCAAAAGTTCTTCGAAAAATACATTTTATAGACGCGGATCTGGTAGTATTGATTTTTCTACGGCAGAATATTATTCTATTAGATTAAAACACTCTTAAAGACGTGATAGGTTAATTCAGTAAATTATATAATAGGTAATATTTTATTTGATAAATAAATATTTTTTTTTTTACACATTCTATACCTATTGCGCTTGAAATGTAGGTTTATATACATCTATAAAAAATGGGCAATGAATGTTAGTAGTCTTGAAATATTCAGTTTTAATAACTTATTAAAATGGAAAAACGGAGTACAAACCTTTTTGTGTTGCTCGTAGTACGTAATTGCGATAAGATTAGTACAACATTAAAAAAAAAAAAATATTTAAGCTAAAATTAAACTCTTAATGAATTTACATATTTTTACTTATTTTAAGACAATTTTAGGAATGTAGATTTGTAATTCAGATTTCAATCGAAATTAAATAAGATTGAATCGCTTGGCTCTTAGTAATGTTTTTTTTTCTTTAATTACTTTTCTCTTTTTTACTCTTTTGATATACAACAACGCGTAGCTTGTAGACTATCCTTTGACTCATAATTAACCACTAAAAACGATAAGGACATTTAAAAAAGTACATTTACAATTATGAATAAATACTTAGGTATGTTTTTATTGATTACATTTTTTTCTCAAATAACAATTTAATGACAAAAGCCGAGGGCTCAAATGATACTCTCCCCAAAAATTTATCTCAAACAGTGAAATACGAACGCATGCATTCCAATCTAATCAACCACTGAAACCCCTTGATTTCAGAAATATATGTTCCCACTATTCCTGATGACCCCAAGAAAGCACTTAGAAGCCTTACGTGTTAGGAAATTCCTTACGAATAACCTTAAGAAAATAGAGGCCCACTTGACCACTTGGCATCATGAGCCTGAAATATTGTAAATTTCACTAAATTAATTGTATTATATTTTTTCTAATGTTTCTTATAAATGCATAGCATCACTTGTACTTATAAGAAAAAAATACTAATAATAATAATAATTATAGTCTAACTGAATATTGATAGTTGTTAGTATTAAACCGTATTATTCTTACTGATGACTATTAATCGTAAGAATAAATCCACATCAACTGATCAAATATTCAATAGAAAAAAACGCCTTGAAGTAATAAATAAATCTAACTTTCGGAATTTATAAAATCAATTTTATATTAAGTATTTAATAATTTTACTGTAGTCTTAACCATACAAAATTTAATATTTATGTACAATGTATATATTATATACTGAGTGTATATCTATATATTTGTATGTAATGCTATTGTTCATTCCATATTTTTTAATTAATTTTTTAATTTTTCCATACCCACAGTTTTATTCTTCTTTTAAATTAAAGGGCAAATTAACCTAATCAAAAAAAAAAAAAAAATTAAAGCATGTACTCTGACACATATACAGATGTGATTTCTTTGAACTCTGAGTTTTTATCAGTCTATTTTTCCTTTGGTTGTACAAATAACATTTTGCTTATTCTTTAAACTGTTCTAGAAATTTACAATATATAACTTGCTCGAATTACTATTATATCTTCTGACTATTTCTATTGTTAAAAATGTGTCAAGGACGAAATTTCGTGTACATTTTAATAACATCGTATTATAGTTGATAAATAATAATTTTAATAGTATCCATTGTTGTTAAAAATATAATAGTGCAATTTACACACTTTTAATTGTTTCCTAATATTCGAAATGGAAATAGAAACCTAACCAAATGTGTTAAGTTAATTGAAGAATTGTGTTGTTGAATATTTTGAATGTTTGGTTATTCAAAACGTTTGAAAATAAAATACTTATTCAAATAAGTTTACAGTAGATATTTTTAGAGTATTCTCGTTTATAATAATTGAATACAGTCGATTGATTTTACAGATATCAACGATTTTTCCTGTTATTCAATAATTATTAAATTATCTTACCTATTCAAGAAATGTTTTTTATACCGACTTATTAAGTTTCTAATTATTTTATAAATTTATAAGATTTATATTCAAACAACTACCATCTAAATATTTATTACATTTTATTTATTCCTAAAATATGAACCATCTTACTTCAACAATCAGACTTTCAAAACACTTTAATCAAATAGCATTCGGTTTTTTGGTAAAAGTATTTTTTTTTTAATTTTTAAGTCCTCTCAAAAAGTGTTGATGGCAAATTATTGATTATTAAGTAAGCATCAGTGATATTTAGTACTCGCTTTCTAACTTTTGTGATCATTTGATACAATACTCATAGTAAAAGTATTGTTTAATAATTTTATTAATTTCTCATGATTTGTGGACCTGCTGCATTGTGGTAGGTTTAAGTTGTTATTCAATGCAGAAATGCACCATCTGGTCTAATCAAACTGAGTTATACAATAATTAATACAAATCGATTTTATTTATTTAAAAATATTATGTTTTAATTAGCTTACCCAAAACGTCGACGTGAACGTTGTTTAGAGTTCATTCTATCATCCTGTTGAATTCCATGTTCAAGGCCAATTCGCTTACATAATTTAATGTTGCATATGTATACAAACTGGGTGGACATGAGCTACCGAGTTCTGCAGTGTTAATCTAACACTGAAAACAAAAACGCAATCGACTCTGTACAAAGTGCTATTATATTTCATATATTTCCCATCAAATAAACATATACCGTCGTAGAATTCATACAGTTTGTGCTAGTGAAACGGTAATGTTTTTTGATTGCATACGAAACTCTTGGAGACGGACCTTATGATAATATCATATCCATATAAGGGTGCACATGCGTATACATTATTGACGTACATTTCGCAGTGTAGTTTTGGAGCGGTTTTACTGACACGGTTACCGAGATACCGAAACTCTCCTTGTGTTTACTCGTAAGCACAACAAACTTGCGGCACATTTAAAGTTTGTTCGTACAAGTGTGTATGCCCTGGGAGTGACTCATACGGATGACAAAGATCAGAGTCAATTATCATGAATTGAGACTGTGATGAATACCACAACATGTAAAATTATATATTGTAATAAAACAAATCCCTTGATTCCGTGACTAACGACAGACATAATTCAAACCTAAATTCTACCGTTTCCTTCTTGTCATAATAAAATAGTAGGAATAAGTATAATAATGTTATGTTGTTTTTATTTTTTTTACGAATGTACGAGAATACGATACCATGACACGGCACCCTGGATAGGCAATTTTGCTACATCACGGTCGTCGTGGTGGGTATGTTAATTTTTTCGGAATTTCTGCGAGGCCCAGGCAAAATAGTTGTACTGGCGGCGGCCGGAATTTGAAATGAAAATCTTATACTTGAAATTTACAGGGCGATTCTTTTATCACAATCGCTGGCCTATGAATCGGGGAGTAGATACGAGAAATATATTGAAAAGAGCTGATCAAAATAAAGGCGGGCCAGTCAAAAAAATACGTGTAAAAAGTGTTTTGTCGAAATAAAAAAGAATTGTTGTATATTTCCCGAGATGTTAATATCCGTTTCGGGAATGAGAGAGAACAGCCCTGTATTCATCATACAAATATAGCTGGATACATCTTGTAATAATATTATATTGCATTAAAACCGTTCGAATGACTCTCGAAACTTCGCCGAGTCGTCTTTTGTTGCATTACATACAATCCTAGTCTCACCTACGTAGACTAATTAAATTCAATTGCGCCGTAGCAGTAATCTACACACGCACACATACACGCCCACACACCCACACACGCACACACATGTGTGTTTAGTATATTTATTATATATTATAACCACCGAAAATGTCATTAGTTGCTCTCGTCGTGTATGTTGCACGTGCGTGTCTTAAAGGGATCGTTTATAATTGAATGAACGCTAATTATTATCATATGCACACAGCATAAACCAACTAAAGTCGCGAAGATACGATGCTCCAGCAGCTCCCCCGGAATTCGGCGAGCTCGAACGACGATAATAATATCTGAGAAAAAAAAAATTTAATAAATATGGCGTTGGCCGGGAATACGAGTGAACGATGATAATCTTTAACAGTATTGCTTTTATAGGAGTACAAAATGAAATACATAAAAAATAAAAATATAACAATATCGCATGCAATCAGTAGTTATTTATACGTATCACGCACTGTCATCGCTTTGATATTATGGCAAATAGAAACTCTATATCTTGTAGACACATAACGGTTTTACGCGTTGTCGAAATACGTAGGTACCTATACTAAAGGAATGTACAGTAATTTAGATATTATACGTATTTTGAATCTTGTATCTCTTGACGATCATTATACTCTTGTAAGTCTCCAGAGTCTTTTATATAAATACTTTTTTTTATTTGGTGTATTTTATATTTTTTTTATACAAATGAACCTTCATTTTTTTTTTTTGAATTTAACAAAGAAGTTAAATAATACGTATTACATTTATTCAAACAATCTTTTAAATTTGTTTCATGTAATTTTTTCCATAAATAACTTCTGGAACTATACATCAGTTTTTCAATGGTCTGGACCTTGAAGCGCGTAAGGTACGAGATGTTCTTGAATTTGAAATAAAATATCACAACAAATATTATTTTTGACCTCAGATAATGGAGTATGCGGGGCGTACTTTGGTTACAATTACCTTAAATTGGTAATGGTTTTCATTACCTTGATTTCTTACAAATATTATTTATCGTCATTCGTCACTGGTCTGACTATGTTGTGGTATTGACATTATATAATATCTGCCTATATGAATAGAAACCTATATTAATAACAGTTGATAATAAATTATATTGAATAATTTTACATTTTGGCGATGTTTTCTTATACCAACATACCTAATTATAATTTAAAAAAAAATGAATATCGTATCTAAGATAAAAAAATATATCATATTACGTAGGTACCATCGTGTAAGAAACACTGTAACGAGATAAAAAAAAGGGGAAAGTATAGGTAACCTCTTAAACTGTTTCGTACCTACCTTGTGAGTTGTATTTATATATTTTTTTCAAGTATCTTGTCTCCTTCTTCATCGTTTACGTCGTATATGATACATAATTTTGTACTATCGTATTCAAATGCTTGAATGATTTCTTTTTCTCGAGCGCCATCGAAATCAAACGAGAGATCGTTAAAATTCAATTACGTTTAAGCAGTGTACGTGGGCCACGTGCTGTCTCTCATATCTTTATGGCCATCGTATTAATCAACAAATGCAGACGAGATGTCTGCGCGATCGTTGTGACAATGCGTTATATATTTTGCAATATTACTGTACGCTGCCACCGTGCACTGCACCGGAGGTGATACTATCGCAAAGACATAAAGCGATTTTATTACTTTTCATCGATTTCATGTGCCGTCCGCCGTCTGATACACGAAACGGTGTTCGCGTCGCTGGAAAACGATGTATTACGCTGGACGAATACGTTGAGTCGTCATAATAGTGTGCGTCTCTTGCGAACGTGTTAGTAATATAATATAATATAATATATAAGTTGACTCACCAAATATCCTCTTTGAATGAACATTTTACCATAATATCCACTAAATAATTTACAGTACAAAAACCTTCGCACATTTGACACTCCTTAACCAGTACACGCATAAATTAACTTATTTGAAGAAATGGTCTTTAGGTATATTTGATTATTAAAATATCAGAATTTGATAAAATATGCATTATTTTACTCAACAAAGATTCTACAATACTCGTATATAATATGATCGTCTGTGGTGGGCCGCGTATCATCGTGTTGTGTTCGGTAATAATAATTCGTACGAATGCCATTATTATTTTTATTTTTTTTTACGATCGGATGGTAGCATAACTACTAAAATCATCACATGTATTGAAAATATGTACTTAAATAGTGTATCAACAGTATTTTTGTTTGTATTTCAATAATATCTTAACATACTACCCATTTATGTAATAATTTATGAAAAGCATACCTAAATTAAAAGATTTTCTTTTACTTAGCGTGACCGGACCTACGATTGTCAGTAGTGTTGTTGTTAGACAATATAATATATAATATTAAAATACATGGCGGAGTAGAAATTGCTGACTTCGTTAAACGACCGCTTCTCTGGCTGTTTGTTCTAGGACGAGGGTTACACCTTACACAACTCGAGATCCTAAGTATGTTACTTGAACGTAAATTTATCCGTTAACACGTGTGTTAAGTGCCTACTCATTGCATACCTACAATATAGTACATATATTAATATAGTACGCCATGAATATACCTAATCGCACATATTTTATATTGGCGAGTAGTCAACGTCGATAATAAAAGTATAAATATATTTTTAAGCCCGGCAAAACGAAAATACTCGTATGTTTCGGAATTCTGAGAAAAATGTCAGTTTTCATTTGACCGAAGCTTTTTTATTTGTAAAAAGTATTCGAGTGTGATTTGTCACTGAAATATGAATTAATCAAATTCTCAACAATATTATATCGACGGATATCTCGGGAAGTATTCATGTTCGTCAAAGTTTTGGGCGGGACACTTTTGCTTGAAAATATCGCCCCTTGGAAAAATGAGGAAATAAACATCTTTTCTGTTCGTTAGGTTAGGGTCTAATGCACGTTGACTGCTGAACGAGTAATTATTTAAATTGTTCCACCAACCATCGTATACCTACTCCAGAAACACAAATACTAACCTGCATCAAATATCATATGCACATTATACAACATCCATCGAAAAGCTCACTTGCGGTTATAGCATTAGTTGTGCTCGAAAACAGAAAAACACCGTCGTCTTCTGTGCTCGTACAAATTATTTACCCACATCGGATTATTTTTTGTCGATATAGTTAAAAGAATAATATTTAAATTATTTATTTTAACTTTCTGTCGAATACTCCGCACGAATAGTGGGCACACTGTATACGTACATGGCATATCATACACACCGTACAACGACCGTTATCGAAGAACTCACCGCCGCCGTTAAATCGTTAGTTATGCGAAAACACTGTCGACTTCTAGGCGGGAGCTCGTGCAAAATTATTTACCCACATCGAGTTGTGGAGTGAGATTTTTTTTCCTCTGTTTCTCACCGACGATTACGGAACGATAGTATTTGATTTTTATGTTACGACCCACCCCACCTTTAGCGTCCCGCCGAGCCACTACGTAATGCCGAGTCGGTGCAAATTGCAGTCGTATAGTTTTACTGTCGGAAACGGGCCGCCCATTACCGCGACCACACGCGGTATACGCGGTATATTTACGGTAACTTTATAGTAGTTCCGTTCCTATCTATTTATATATATATACACACCCTCGTATAGTAAAATCTACAAGTTTAACGAGCTATATACACTCATTTTCTCGGTCAAGTCAATTTTTGTGTTTCAGACAAAAAACAAATAAACAATGTTTATGCACGTAGATCGTAACATTGTACGCAGCGCACTACATTTTTGCAATTTCTTCCATTTTCTCGATTATCTCGTGATGATATTATTATGGTATTATCATGTTTTCCCGAACATTTCGATGTACTTACTTACCCCGCAGTTGTCAAATTTACAGTTTCTACTTTATATAAATATTACTAGGTACAGCTACATAGTGCTCGAACTTTAATGGTCTAATAATTTATTAAATACACATTCAGATACATGCACTTAGATTATTATTTGTTTTTTCGTACCTCATAACATCGGCGATATTATGATATTTTACTACACTTATTATCTATCATAATTCTGAGTCAGCAAGTTTTCAGCTAAAATATGCATCGGCACTACTTTACCAAAGCTATACATATAATTCTTTACCAAAAGGAAAAATAACTTTAATGAAAATTCTAGAAAGTAAATTTTGTAATTAATCGATTGAGAATAAGATAAGCAGCACAATATTTATAAAATGGCAACGATACACATAGTACATTACATTATTCAAGGTTTGTTGTTTTTGAAGTCTCTGGTAATTGTGTAGTATAATAATAATAATAATTATTATTATTATTAAGAATTATAGTTATTAATTGTACGGGAAAATATAAAATTGTAGAACATTATTATTACTTATTTTGTTTTTACTATAGAAAGTGTATATAAGAACAACTAATGGGAAATATGGGTTATTTCAGATTAAATAAATTCTATAATATTAAGGATTTATTCTGCATTAACGTCAGCATTTTCGTCTTGTTATTTAACGATTATGTTGTCTTCGTGTACAGTATTTTTCCTTTATTGTACTGACCAAAATCTGGCATAAGCTCAGCTATTTGAAAAATAGCATCAGGTAAAAAAAAATTGTAGAAAGGTACTTATAACTATATTATAATAAAAGGTATATACATTCCGATTTAAGTCGAACCGATGTCTATACATAATGTCAGAAGTCTGCAGCGCATTCATTCATGTATAATAATAATATAATACCCAAGTACTTATAGCGACCGAATTCCGTTTTTCAAACTCTTCAGGAGAATCGAAAAAACCAAAATCGGGTAATTATATAAATGTATACAATGTTGTACCGCTGTGGTAGGTACATGTTATACACTTTTAAATTTCATATTTTTGAATTTAAAAGCTCGTTCAGTATACATTGTTAATTAGTAAGTTCTATATTATGGAAACTGTGTCATTATTTGTTTAATTTTAAACTAATATAACTCATATAACTCATGAAATATGACAAATAGGTCAAAGAACAACAACAACAAAATACGAAGAGTTTCATTTTGTTACATTATGTTGGTGTTACAACTTACTTCTCACATAAAGTTGACTCGGATTAATTGTTATTTATCCGAGATGATAATTTTTTGTACGATATGTTTAATAATATGTGTGAACTTTAATGATAAACAATATACTATATGGCATAACATATTATGTTCATTTGCCAATACACTCATTATAATAATATATAAATACTTACATTCGTTGGACCTCGAACCATTTAAATTATTTTTCATTGCGAATTTCAATAGCGTTTTTTTTAAAAAAAGGAACTGATTGATAACTACTAGATTATTTATAAATTATGTGTAATGACATAGACAATTTTCAAATAATTTGGCATCTTTATACTTATGTTTGTTTTATATTTTAATTTAATAAGCTATTAATGAAAAAATATTTTTACCATTTAATTATTGTAATTATTAAAAGCATAATATCACGATTACAAAATAATTAGGTTAACACCTACCGATTTACGACAATAGTATAATATATAATGCACAGAAATTTTACTTTACATCCAATGAGATCCAATGGTCCAATGGTGGAAAAGTTAATGAAAATAATTAAGTGAAGTTAAATTTAGTTAAGAAAACCCAAGAAAGATAAGTTAGAATTTTACAGTTAACAAACCATTAACTAGATAAGTTAAAAGTTACAATGGATTTAATATAAATATTTTTTTTTTTTACTTTATGGATCATTTTTAAATCAACTGATGAGAGCTAAGTTATTTCAACTGTCAGTTAACCTATTCGAGTTCATAAGTTGATTAGAACATTAACTAACTACAGTTGTTAATGCCCACCCTCGGAGAGATCGTGCATACCAGTCGCGTATGCGACAAATTTATTTTATACTGCTTAATATAATAACGGATTTTTATCAGTCGTCTTGTAAAAAATATTACGTCGTTTCAAGGGGGGGTACCTAACTATATATTATATAATAATGTAGCGGCGAGCTGTGCGTGTGGTAGCAAGATTCGTTGGGAATATCAAATAATATCGGCCCGGGGCGGTTATGGTAGCCGCCGAATATTATTACTATACACAAAACAACCCGAGCTCTTACCCGAGTGTATACGGCTAATTGCAATTGCGACCGGGTGGGTAAAAAAGCCGACATTCCCGACAACGATCTCCGACACGTATTCGTTTCGAATTTTTTTTTATTCAATTCGCTTAATCCGCTCAATGCCATTAATTGGGTACCGTCCAGAAGCGTTATTGTGTGCACGGTTTTAGGTATTATACCAATTATGCGATCGAATATCATAACGGTTATTGTGATAATTGATAAAAAAAAAAAACAAAAGGTTACGTTTTATCCCAACGCCGTTGATTATCGTGATGGAGTTGTTTTCCAACGGAGGAGCAGCCTTGTCGATACAGCATGTCGACAAATCGCGAATTTTTTAGTCTAGCTTAAACTTAACCAAACCCAGGGTATGTATACATAACGCACAAACGCAGTTATTCGACCTGAATGTTCACATAGATGATTGTTTCATTTTTCGAGATATTGAACAGTTATTGATTTGGGTAGCTCTTCGTCTGTATCGGCAAAGTATTTATGAAACATAGTTTTCAATTACGATGATTGGAAATGGTCGTATGAATAAGACTTTGAATTATTGTCTCTACAATGTGCCAGAAATATTATCATGGAAATGCCATTGATTATAATATTATTATAATAAATTGTTAAAGGTATCAGTATAATATACACTATGTTTGTGCGCTACAACCCAACAATATTATTACTAAAATAGTTTGTAACTATTAGTCTGCGAGCATAGAACTATGTCATTAGAAGGGCGTTACGATTGGTAGTGATTTGTATTAGTATTTACAAGGATAGATTTAGAATATTTTTTAATTATTTTTGTAAAAACCTAATTGAGAAAAAATCAAAAAAAATCAAATTTTTGTGGATATAGTATATAATATTATATATTCTACAAATAATTATATGGATTATAATACAACCATTTGTCCTACAAACATCATATAATGGTGTCTATGTATATTATGAGCAAAAAATTTAAGTGATGCAATTCTATTCACTTTGGCTAACAAAAAATAATATTACTTAGGTCCATGGGCTGTTATTATCTCTATGCAATAGTCAATAGTCTCATTGAGTCATGTTGAGTCATGTTTAGGTATATAGTATATTTAGCTGCTATTGTCTCGTCTTTGAAAATCCTACGAATTTTATTGGTATGCGCATGAGTGCCTACAAAGAATGAAATGACTATATTTATCAACATTTATTTAGAGAATGTCGTAAGAGACTTTGAGGGAATGACTTACGCCTTAGCGATACTATAAAAAAAACCCTTTGTACATATTAATCGACATCATATTATTATACATTTGTACACGTATAATGTCAGTACCTATATCATATACACATAAATGTTGTTTTCACGAATTTACAATTTTATCATATTGTTTTCGTGACGTTAACGAAAACGCGTGATGAAAATATTGTTTTAAATCTTCGATCAAACATTACGGCTTCGAATCGTCGGTCGCGGACTCAATTTGAACGTGAGAATCTCGCCATCTGATGGTCGACTGGCTGAGTAAATAATTAAATGATTTTTCCGGTCGTTCGTCGAGCCGTGGTCCCAATGGTGCGGCTGTTGGATGGCGTATTGGTCGTGGTGGGGACCAAAAATATATTATGAAATTGTAGTAATAATAAAAAAAAAAAAACAACAGCTATGACGTTATCGCCCGGGCTTACACTCATCGAGCTCATCGAGTGTATATACACTATAACGTCTGTCGAATTTCGGGTGACGTTATTGGTGTGCGTGCGTGTGTGCAATAGCGTGTCCGTTGCAAAGGCTTGTTTTCGGACAACCGTTTTTTAATCCAAGCGATAATAAAAAATCATTTCGTGAGCACTTTCGTGTGTGTATGTGTGTGTGTGTATGCTTTTTGCGCGCGGTGCGATGGGGATAGGCTCTAAAAGTTGTCGACGGGGGAGAGAGTGCTGCAGTGATTTCGAGGGACCTGTCTCGCGGGTTTTGACGACCGTAATGGAAAGTCATAATGACGAGATGGCGGTTTTAATAAATCCTTTGTCGCTATAAAGTCGTGGGTAGTAGTGGAAACTTTGCCGTGCACTTGATTAAAAAAAGTTACTTGGACCAATATATATATATAGGTATATTATATTATATATTATAACACCGCGCTTCACCGCCTCTTTTCTGCCTCGACAGAGACACGTCGTTTGCGCTGCAAGATTTCGAAGCGTGTACCCTGCTACCCGTCTGTATACATACCTGTCAACTGCGTAATGGTTATAATGGTATACCCGATACTATGGTAGTGTGGTAACCGCTCGGTGCTAGGTAACGTACACTATATCCATATGTACCCAATAGACAACACCGCAATTAAAACGTCGTCGGTTTGACTCTGTCGTTCATTTACACTTTGTGTGTGGGTCCGAATTTTCGATCGATATAACATTATTATACTGAGTAAGCTAATGAATATTGTATTAATAGCAGTTTGTCGTTTTCGTCGTGACACTATTTAATATAAACCGTCGTTGATACTGCGTAATGGTGTGTACCTAACATTCATAATATTATTATGACGACGTTCGAAATTTCATTTCTATTCATTGGCAATTTGCACCGTTTTATTCGTCCAAACACGCAATGCTGCGAAATTCATGCTGTAACGATTAATAATAATAAAAAATTAAATTTGTGTGTGTGCAAACATTCGTGAAATGAAACTTCTTTCGTGGTTTTTAATGATGTCGGAGCTTTTTTGAAAATTAATAATCTTGCAGAAATGACTTGCATGAACTGATAGAATTTTAAGTTCGAGTTCGTGATACGAAAAAATAATTGATTTGGTTGATGTTTTTTATTGTTTCTATTTAATTTTTACTGAATTTATTTATTTTACTTATTTTATTCATTGTGGTTGATTTTCTAATTTTAAAGGCTCGGCACAGTAATTATTGGCTTAAACTGTTTAAAGTAACTAAAATAACTGATGTAAGTACAACCTGCAGCCATTTCCTTATTTATAATTTGTATTATACACATTACCTATCCATGATTATTACATAGTTAAATATCTAAATAGATATTAATATTAATAAAAATGGTAATATTAGATACGTATAAGTAAGTGCGTATATTATTATAATGTATGTTATTATACATTTATATTATAAATGACTATAAAGTTAAATAACTTACAGTACCAGTACCTATATAATATGTTAAAACAAATCTCCGCCTCACCATTCCATACAAATATCTAAATAGGTAGATAATACTATTAATACTATAGTAATAACATACATATTCCTATAATATATTTATTATAAATACTGTTTTAAGAATAAATGTTGATGTAATTGTCATCGCTTAAGCAATTATTTAAGTTATTGGATCAACACAAACTATAATTAATTAGAGTGACCATTTTGGGAAAAATAAAATTGTTTTTCACATTCGATTGGTACCATTTTAAATTTCGTGTCCCGAATATACGTTTTCGTTGTTGAAATCAGAGTAAAGACGTTTCACTTCAAAAAAAAAAAAATATATATAATCATTTTTATAACCAACGTTTTTAATAAATTCAAATAATTTTTATAAATTAAAACCACCGTAAGTTATTCGAGTTCAGAGTCAATATAATTATATAATAGTCCTGTATCGACAAACTAATATTAATTTTGTTTGTGATTTGTGTAAAATATTAACTGAATACTGATGTGTAGCTGTATTCAGTATTGCAACTGTGTATTATACATATAACAATGTTCATGTGAATAAATAACATTAAGGATTTGTGATTAGTTTTAAAAAATAATTTTTTTTTCGAATTTTAAGCTTAGGTATATACATTTTGTTTTAAAAAAAAATCTATCAGTAAATATTATATAGTTTTAAATTGTTTTTATAACATTATCTAATAATTCTCACGGGTAGGTACCTATAATACTTTACCTTTATTATATAACACATATATAAATAAATATTTGACGTATTTCCCGGCGTCGGTCGGTCTGTTTTAACCTTTTTAATCTTTAATAATATCATTGTAAACGATATTATGGGTATTTTTGTATACATCGGCGATGTGTATCATTTGATCTGTTGAGGTGAACCATTCAGTGAAAGTCCTACGTACGATCAACTCGTACGAGTAAACTTCGCTTCCAAGAACTACAAAACTTACTTTGAACGTTTGGCTCTGAGATGTATTTATCTTCATAGCTAAACACGTTCTGACGGGATATTGAAACCTTCCAAATGGAAATTCCAAATCCCTAGTGATCAGAGTTATTAGTAGAATTACCTAATGCTATTTAACCAGCTCAGGTCCGGTCAGAATAATTGCTTCTATGCTATAATGCATATAAGGCTCATGATTTGTAGTCTTGTTGCGCCGCAAAGCCGCGGTGGTTTAAGATTCCGAATTCCCATCATATCGGGGGTGCTAATTTCTAATGTCAGCCCATGTGGAGGCAATACCGAAAGGGTCCACTGCATAAACTTATACAAATAGTGAATGACTTCATCTATATCTTTACTAGCGAATCAATAGATTTGAATGTTTAATAGTAGAATGTTATTATTTGTGAACCTGCGTTGTTGATTTCCTCTGCAGTTTGATATGCTGTAGTTCCACGTTAGGCAATCATTATCTTTTCCTAGTATATTATCAATATCTGGATACATACTATCAATTAGTACACAAATAGGTCACATGCAAGTTCATAAACTATGGATATAATTAACGTTTTTGTTTGGGTCTGAAAGTCCATTAAAAAAGGCAATATTTTCACTGACCATTTTCAGAAATAAGTCCGTCACCAATTTCAATCAGATCACTTGCGATTCCTACTAAATTTTGGTCACATTGTACATGAACTTGCATAATACTAAATAACTAAATATATAAATAATCTGTGAATGTGTCTCACTGATGAGTGTCATTCTCAAGCAATTTTCGAACTTGTACAAAATATGGTAGTTATTCACTATTTATTAGCTCTGAACCACTGAAAAACACTAATCCTTGGACGTTATGTAAAAGTAGTTTGAGGTTATAGCATTCTAAATAATTAACCTAAACGGTATGAATTATTGGGTTTCGTGTTAAATAATATCTTATTATATCAGAGTAACTTTTAAGTAGTTTTTTCGTTCGTTAAATTCAGTCAAACATATGTAGCTATACACAAATAATTTTAAATATTAGTAAGATATATTATATTTGCATATTATACATGTATTATTATATGTATTATATAATATTATTTAATAATTAAAGAAAAATATATTGATAATCTTATCTGAAAAAATAATTTGGCGTGTTTAATAATATAAAAAGTAGATTTAAAATAAAATAAAAATATAATGTTTCTATAAAAATGATATTTTTATTTTAATATTTTGTTCAATTAAAAAATGTGATTAATTTATTAAGTTTTAAATTTTAAATTAATAAATTACGATTTCTTGGTTTAAAATGTATTGCATTTTTAATTTATAATACGAGTTATAGTAAAATACATGTTGATTTTTACATTTTAATCAGACTTATTGGTAAATGTTTGTTAAAGTATTTTTTTATTTGTCTGTAAATTATACATTTATGCTTCGGCGATTAGTTTATGAATTATTGTAATTATATTGTGTATGAAAAATAATACATCATAATAATGATCGTCGAAAAACAATGTTAGAGTGACTAATATTATTACATTTACCTATAGTATATACATGAATATTTAATATATTATATGAAAAAAAAACTTTGATTTGGCACATTGTTACTTAATTAATTATATTTTTGTTCCAGGTAAGATTATGTTGATTGCAATTCAACATGAATAATCCGTAAAAATTTATAATATATTTATAAATATACCTATACATTATTTATATTAACAAAAAAACAAAATGAGTAAGTAATTAAAATTTTAATTATATATTGTTATAAATATAACTATTAAAACAAAATTAAGCGCTTCATCGAATGCAGTACATAATTTGTGTGCACATTTATTTTAAATCTAGTTATGTAGGAATAAACAGAACGAAGGCAGGTACACCTGCAATTATCCTGCCAGTATAATATTGTATAACTAATTATTATTTACACATCTACAATACATCAATACATATAATAAATTAATTTATAATTTTTATACGGAAAATGTTAGTATAAAACAATATATTTAAAAAAACATTTTATTTTGTAAAAATAAAATATTATTTAATAATATTTATACAACTAAATTGAAAGGGTAAATTAAAACATATAGTAGTGACTTAAAATTAATGACAAATTTAACGTACTTAATACAAAAATGTAATACTATCAGAAATTACTAAACTAATATATATTTTAATTTTTTTTTTTATGAACTATAGTATCAATTTGACTTAATGTATAAACACATTAAAATTATACATTCATTTCCAAATCACGTTTGTTAAAAATGGTTGTCGTAATCCTACAACTGTTTGAGTAGGTTTTTTTTAAAACTTTTTTTCAAATAAATTGATTAACTGATTGAAAAAAACTTCTTTGTAAGTAGTAGTGGTATCTTATAATTCCTTCCAAACGTACAATGAATGTGTGTCAATTATTTGTTGTACTACAGTATATCTAGATAGTTAGTATAAGTATTAATTACAAAGGATAATAAAAAATGTAATCGTAATAATTCATAACATTATTAGTCCTTCAGATTATCATTCCAGAAATCGGCTTTGATTCTTGCAGTTTGAATACATTGGAATTATTGAGTTTGTGAGAACGTTTGTAATTTATTTAATATTCTGATGAAATTTCTTTTGAATTTGTTTGTGACTTGTCGTAGTGCATTTTAAATTGATATTAAGCGAATTATTTTCCGCGGATATAAAATCAATATATCCAACTGAAAATGGGTCATATGATAAAATTTCAGTCGTAGTAATATTATAGAACTTAACATGGTTTAATCCTACGCTGCGGGTTATTAAATATCTAATAACTGAGCTACACTCAAACAGTTCGCTCATTTTTGAAAAACTCTTATTGCATTTATATCTTAAGTGCTTTTAAGGTATATAAATGAACTGCAAGGTACCTAACATAACGTTATTAAATTTGAAAGCTGAAGTGCATAACAACGTACCGGCTAGCCAGGTACTTCGAATTTTCACGTTTTAAATGAAATTGAATTTGGACTCAAAAGGCGCACAAAACGAAAAAAGTCACATACGTATAGTGTATCATTATGATAGATGCCGACATAAATATCATACACATCATATGGGATGTTTTTTCCAGTGCCAACGATAATATAATGTAATTTGTTAATTCGTCACAGCAATCGATAACTTCTACTTGGGAACTCAAACAGTGTCATTTTTTTTAAAAAACTTATTCAATATTTATTTTAACAGTCCCAATTTCATTCTAAATTGGTGAGGTTCACTGTTGTAACGGGATTGGGGAATCTATTACATATATTTAATTCATTGAGGTCCTCCAGAGCGTCATTTGAATTATATTTTAATCTATCTCGGAAGCTTCAGGAACGGTATATCAAATACTGAGTTTTAGTTTATATATTTTATTATTACTCAGTTCTTAATTACATATTAAATACAAAATAACGAAAGATCTTCTAGTATTAAAGTCACCGGAGTTCCTTAGTGTATCGGCTGCTGTTGTCCGGGGACTAATGAACTGAACACAGTGCTCCACTTGGAAAAATTGAAGTAGGGGGCCTCTGTTTACTTTTAAAAATAGCGCTTCCTTATTGCTTATTAAACGTTATTGAGCCGTGAGGACTCATATCAAAAATATTTATAAATGATTAATTTAAAAAAAAAATTCAAATACAAATTTATTATATAGGTAATTATTAATTAGTAACTACTGTACATATTATATTGCGGTTATAAATAATATCAAACTCAAAATGATAGCAGAAGTAAAATAATGAACAGTTTAGAAATAATTAGTTAATATTAACTAACTTATAAATCTGTAGTTATGAAATAATCCATAAAACAAATTATGATGGTATCTCGGTCATATGATTAGTTGATAAAAATGCAGAATAATGTAGCATTCCACGAGTTTACCTTAAAAATAATAGTAGGTACGGTACTCTAAAATTTCTGAATAATTAGTTGGGGTACTCTTTCCCCCGGTCCACCCACTAGTCGAGCACCGACTGAACATTGAGTGTGTCTTATAGAGGGTTCAGTTAGGAAGTACAAATTACCTACTATTGACTTATCAATACAAATAATTTGTAAAAATGATCCAAGTATAATAAAATAAATAATACATCTATTATTACCGAATATAAATTTTTATTTTTACAAAACCATTTTTAAGGGTTATTATCCTTAGTATTAACATATTTTAATAACTCTGAAACTACTTATTACAATTTTTGTTTAAATACACCAACAGATTTAAAAAAATCGTCTACTCAATAACTTTCAGTAAAAAAGATGGGTACTCGTTTAAAAAATAAAAGTTTGAATCCCCAACGCACACTCCTTAAGTAGTTAAAAAAATATAAGAAATTTAAAAATATGGTCCTTATATGTATGCTTAAAAAAAGATGCTAAAAATTCAGAATTTGAATACATTCACTTTTAAAGAGAAAAATGGGTAAGGACATGCATAGAAAATCACCTAGTATAATGTTAGGAGTTGCGCGTGGATAATCTATGTAATGTGTATACCTACCCGGATGACTAAAATATGTCTTGTAAATCTTTTTCCTTCGTATCAATAATTATGTTTATACTTCCTAGTTTATACTTTATATTATGTACCAAGTATGTTTTTTGTTACGCTGTACCTAACATATAATTAATAAATGTTAAATTGGAAAGCCGATGCACGTAATGACGCACCGGTTAGCCAGGCAGGTACCGTAAATTGTCCAGTATTTTAAACGGAATCGGGTTTTGAATCGAAAGGATCACAAAATAAAATAGGTCACATACGTATATAGTATCATTATTATAGATGCTGATAGACGGCTATTATAAACAGCGTCCGCCATGTTTTTCCAGCTCGATAGTATAATGTAATTTGTTAATTCGTCACGGCGATAGATAACTTATACTCGCACACATTTCTCCACACATTTGTTGCGAAACGCTTTGAACGAATTTGGCGGTACGTCAAACGACCACTGGCGCTTTCAATCCTCCGATAAATTGGTTCTACTGTAGGTATCGTGATGAATTCCCCATAATTAGAAAGATTATCGGTTCAATGCCAGTACAAAATGTCGAGATAGAACCTATTTTCTTCGTGTCACCGACAATCGAGCTCGTTTGCGTAGGTAGTAATTACTCGTCATAGTACACAGAAACAGCAGCATCGTGTAAACATTCATACAGCTGATAAAATATTGTAGTCTAAATATTATTAAATTTCTTACATCATTGAGTTGTTTGAAAATTCAAAGAATACAGTTCTATTGAGTTCTAATTTTTTTCAACAGAAAGAATCAAATAATTTGTGTTGGGTCTTAGTGTAGTACACATAGTTTGCGAATAAACTACAAGAGTGATACCCACCCTCTAATGATTGATAATACCTAACTGAATCTTCTTGAGTTAATAGTAAACAAAATTTAAACAATCAGTAAAAATTCCATACTATTTTATAATTCATCAAATACTAAACAATTTTAATTTTATAATATATTATATTAAAATGTATCCTAATTCAAATACTATTTGCATAGTTAAATATACATCAGAAACTAGTATACGTCCAAGTAAAATGTATTTATTATAGGAACTACTATCATATGTTTATATATATTTTACGTCTTCAAACATTAAATTCAGCTGGTATTTCGTGGTATACAATCATCAAATAACCTGTTTCTTGAGATATTATATTTAACGCGCAATCGTTTCCTGTGCCCAGGAGTTAGCTTGCGTGCATGGATATCCTTTCAATCTGTGAATTTATATTTTATTCTGTGGTTAAACTGTACTCGACAATTAAAGACATTTTTTGTTTGCTCGCTATTGCGCCGATGGTCGTTAAAATAGAACGGAGCACGCACATCGTCCTTCATTGTTCTCCTCTATCGCTATGTCCATAATATTATCGTTCACAATCATCCGAGAGTATTTTATACTATGTACATTTTCGAAGTACGTAGAGCTTTTCTATTCAGGTATGCGAAGTGTTTAGTCTGGTCTCGTATGTTATGTTATTGTGCGTCATAAATGTCAAAATTTAACAATATTATGTGTACTGTTATTATACGAAAGCTTGGAATTAAAAAAAAATGCATGACGACCCATAGTAGCATGTAAGATCTCAAACCCGATTCGAAAAATTTACGCTTAGTACGTTCAAGTGTGTTATAGTTACAAACAAACCACCGCGCGTGCGCGCTTCTAATTAAAACGTTAAGCGAAACGAAAGACCCGAGGCAAAAAAAAAAAAAAAAACGAAAACGGTTAGATTAATGGTAATTCCTCGAGTGTTTTCTCGTACTATGTACCGGCTATACCATATTATATATACCTAGGTATGTATAGATATCAGCAACAGTGGTATTGTACACGAGTTTAGTAGACGGCATATTATAGTGACGGAGAGAAATAGAGAAAGAGAGAGAGAGATGGAAACCTGGAGTGAGATGCATGTCAAGAGGTTTGTCTCCCTGCGTCTCGTTTAGTCACGTCCGCCGATGCGAAATTACAACGTTTAGTCTTTCGTCTTGCCCTTAGCGCCTGTGTTAACAACGACGACGACGAGTCTCATTAGTTATATAATATATATATTATATATACATTACACAGAGGGTCATTGGTTCCAAGAGGCTGCAGCAGTTGTTGATACAATACATACGGTTTTAATGAATATTTGTTCTTATCCCTCGCTTTCCATTCTTTTAATTTGATATATTACTATAAAGTATAAAGTATTTACTGAACGAGCAAACAGCAAAGTAGTTTATACGTACGACACAGATCCGTGTGGAGTAGAGCTATGGCCACAAAGCTCGGAGTTTGCGTGGTTGTTCTTATTGTTTATTTACTCCATGATTTTTGTTTCCCTCAGCTTTGCTTTTAATTGCGTTTCCAATAATATTACAGATTCGAAAAAAAGTTATTTCGTCTCCAGCATCTGTATAGTACGACTTACAACACTAGTCGACAGACTTAACGCTTAAAATATAGACGTAGAACACGATTAGCCATTGTCGCTTTCTCGGATTTGTCATTATTAATATTATTGTCTTGGACTAGGACCACGTGAGGCGATTTGTATTTTTTTACCCCCTCATGTATTTCCATAGTATGCGATTTCCACCACCGAGATCTCACGAAAACAAAACGCTGCGACGTAACGGTGCACTCCGACGCAACTACGCGAATCGTCGTTAAACATCATATGGTTACTATGCAGAGATCATTATTCGCAATTGCGTACAGCTGCCGCAGCACACACGTTTTAAGGCCCCGACGGTTGTAACGTGACAATAACGATAAAATAATAATAAAATCATGGCGCAAACGATTTCATCAAAACTTTCCGGTTTAATTGTTTCGGTTTCGCGTAAACCGAGAGCGCGTTGAATTTTCTGAACGCCAGCCACAATTAAGAATTGTTCCGGGAGTGTCATAATAATGATAATAATATCTTTCCACGACAATAACGAAGACGGAGGTCTGAGCGTATAATATGCGTGCACGTATGACGCGGCGACATGAGTAGGCAATTTCACTACACTCGTGCGTTTTACAAGCACTGTAGTTTGGTACCACGACCGTAAAAGTTTGTTTGTCGGACGAGTATTATATAAATTGTCGTTGTTATTATTATTATCATCATCATACGAAATATAATGTCATGCAAGTTCAAAACAAAACCTATTATTTTAGAGTAACGATAATGATCGCACATTCGACAGCGATACAACGTCGAAAGGTTCTCATCAGACAGGATACGTCTGATCGATTTTAATTCGTCGAACGCCAGTCAAGATCTTGACACAATTATTGTTGTTAATTATCCGGTTCTAGGCCACACCCACTTAAATAAAATAAAATGACTGGATGAACTATTCTACCGATGAATATTTAATATTATATTTAGTTCGATCGTCATGCATTTGTAGTATTATATTATTAAAACTGTTCGTAAATAATCATGAAGCTGAAATCAAAAATTCATCACCTACCTTCAACTATATTTTAGCTACTGGAAAATAAACCATCAAATGATCATAGAAAAAAATCTTAAAAATTAAACAAACTTCAGCAAATTGCGATGTGTGTAAGAATAAAATATAATATTGCATGGTAAAAAAAAAATCCATTCCATAATATATATATAAATATTATTCCATTACTTAAATCTTGACTTAAAATATAACTTGGATGATATTTACAAGACATTACGTCGTGTAATTTAATTTAACGTCTTGTTCGTCGATATTATTGAAATCACTCACTCGCATTGTATGTAAAATAAAATACCGTATGATTTAGCTCTGAGTAATATATTTGAAAATGCTTCTCTATAGTAATGTAGAAAAATCGATAATGTTCAGAATCTATTATAATGTTCAAGAAAAAACGTTGTGTAGCTTATATACATTATATTTCTTTAATTTATTTTTCTTTAATTTGCTATAACTAATTGCATGTTTCTTTCTTTTTCTTTTTTTAATTTTCCATAATATTGATCTTCTATGATTTGTTGTGAATGTCGATGTTGAGAAAAACAATTGATTAGGTACATTAGAGTAAATACGAATTTCAAATAATCACTTATCGTTAGTTTTAAATTATTGAAATTCGCGTTAATCATGCGAAATGAGGTTTTAATAATTTCTGTTCACTTCGTACGATCAAAATATTTATGATGAACGAATAATAATTTTGATGATTGCATTAACTGATGAAAAATAAATATAGACACCTGGATAATTATACATAAAATTATTATAAACGAAAAATGAAAACTTATGGTATGCTCCTTATCTCATTACTTTTGTATCAAATTTCGCGTATATGTTAGAACCAGAAACCTTTCCATTAGACGAACACTTATACCTGTGAAGAATTTTGTTTCGGTATTTATTAAGTATGCATAACTCTTCGGCATTTACTACAGTCATCTCTCTCTGTCTCTCTATCTCCCTTATATGTATCTTTATATCCTACTCCGTTATGCTCACCGCACTGCCTTCACTGCCTGTCTGTCAAAAACCTATCCTTTTCTTTATATTTCTCACACATAGACAGAATACATACCCGAATACATTAAACGGGATATTATGAGCCACGTATAGGAGAACGGTAAACTAAATCGTTCAACCGTTTTACGATATCGTTTACAGACTTTGACGGACATGAATATAACTGGTATGTGTGGCAGTGGGCTTTTCAAATGCTAAATATATATTTTTCGTTTTAAACTTAAAACAATATTGAAAACCCAAAAATGCAAGTGGATCATGTACAGAATTACCATCGGAAAATTAGATTTGAACGTACACCAAGAAAATGCGCTCCGTTCACTCCCAAAGTTATGCAAATTAGTATTCTGACACTACATTACGTTGATGTTAGGGTTTTACATTCTTATTTTTTTTTTATCGAGAATCTGGCGATCGGTTTTAAATTTGTATTTTTATTTTTTAACACATACCGCATGTTTTTATAAACCAAAAACGTCGGCTTTGAAAATTATAAAAATAATGTTAGTTCTGATCGTACATTTCCTGCAGGTTTAATAAATACGGAGGACCCTGTAGGTATACGCTATAATATACGGAGTCGTATTATAATACCTATTAAAGTGTTATATTTTTGGTACTGGCACTAAAATCTATTCCTCAAAGTATCGTTAATAATTGCTTATGTTTGTGTATTTTCATGGTAATAAATAAGGAGATCCCGCATAAATAGAAATATGTAATAATTTAAATTGCCAAAGGAAAGTTAAAGGCATCCATAAAAAAACTAAATACCAAAAGGTTTACTGGCTGTTGCTATAAAAAATGTTTACGATTGATACACGCTTCGAAGAAGATCAAAATACCCTTAATGTTATTTATGTGAAGAACAAAAATAAAGTTGTATACAATTTTTTAATACGTGCGTTCTTATTGAACTTCTAGAACTCGATTGGTTTTCAAAATAAAATTGAATCAATAGAAAATACGATTTACTTAATACAAAATATATATTATTTTAACTAATTGTTATGATAATTTTTGGTTCAGGAGTCAAGTGTGATAACTGTGGATATGCAATTTTAAAAATATTATGTTTTGTTCCCAATTTCGATAAAATGTTCGGAATACCTAGTTCTGATTAAAAGGACTGTCAAATCGATTTTCCACAATGATTTATTATATTGAAAATTGTGTATATTCTGTGTACTATGATGGCTATGTCGGTTTTTGCAATACAAGTGACACTTAAATTGAAATGAAATATAATCGACGAGCACCTCTCATTGGTACAGGTATACCTATAGTGTCGTGGAATATTTTATCACAACATGCCTATCATGTTCATCAATGTTTATGACGTCCAGAGTTTGGAATATGATGATAACGAGCTATTTGCTACCAGGAGAATATTAAAATAAAATTGTCGTCGCGCACTCTGTACAATGCAATACCAGGACTACGGTATAGGGTTGCGGCGACAATAAAACCACGTTAATGTTTCGCGTACCATATAAATTATTAATCGTAAATACAATCGAACGATGTCTGGACCGTAGCGCGACGGCGTGAATAAACGGTGCGGCGAGATAATTATATTGTATTATATTATTGTCGCCGACCAGGTCGATTTTTAAAAATACGTGCCCCGCAAACTGAACTACGAGCGCACTGACACCGTAACGCCATTCGGTTTAATTTGTTGGTGGAACCCGGACAAAAGGATCGTTTAAGAATTTCTTGATATTATTACAACGACCGTTGCCGTCGAGGTGGTCGGTATTATATTATTATTATTATTATTGTCATTATTATATACGATTGCGATTATTATTGTCCCACCGCGTAATTGTGTTTACCGCCAGAATTGAAATCTAGAAATTCTTCTCCTCGGCCCGATATCAGCAATCCACGTGCCATCATTATGAAGCATTATATTATATTATTTATTTATGCTACCGACCTAATGGCACAACCGCCGCGATAGGTCGACGGTGTTTCCCAATGACAGGATACGATAGTAGCAATTGAAATTTCGGAATATTTCCAAACAATTGTCATAAAAAAATATGAAAAATTGTAATATTTTTGGGTTGCGCTTGACGTTGGGCACATTCAACGTATCTCGATATTATGATACATAGTTATTTTTGTTTATTATTAAATGTTGGATAGAAAGATAGTAATAGTATTGAAAATATGTAAGGATAGTATTATGAGAATAACAAAAAAAAAAATGTTTCTAATATAACGGCAATTTGTATCAATCTTACAAGACTAAGGTCAGATTAGCGGCATGGTTAACGTGATGCATACTGGTACTGTGAAAGAATAGTGATTCTTATGCTTAGAAAAATAAGGAAATTGAAAATAAATACAGTTAAGAAGATACGGAGAAAATATTTTACCTAATACTATTTATGACTTGCTGAGCATACACAAATTGGCTTGAAATCTTTTGCCAACTACCGAAGACAATGTTAAGGATAAAAACAATAGAGGCATAATGAGGTCAGGAGAGATCTATTTTTTTTACTATTTCCCAAGCAAAAGACAAGAATTTACGCTGTACAACGTCTGCATGATAATAACTATAATTATTAGTACCCAGATTTCACAATAAAGATGCAAATTCTAAAACACAGCTTGCCAGTGCTATATTATACACTTGACATGTTGACGATTCTTAGCGTTGTGGAAAATCCGCTTTTGTATTTTTGTAGTTTACTGCTGGCGTGCTTGCAGTCGTTATTTTTTCCCATTCTTTATTTCTGTTTTTGACGAATAAAAATAGTTCACGACCCTAGTGTGAATTTGTGTTTTAAAGATTTTTTTCACAGCGAGACGTATCAAAACTAGATTTAAGTAGGTACGGCAGAGTGACATAATAAATTATAGTTTAAGAAAACTTTTTTGCTACAGCGCACGTGAAAGTTCTCGAATTATCTGCCATACGACGTTACTCTGCGTATTTGGCATTACAAATAATGGAATTATAATATTGTATTACTTTTAGTTTAAAAAAAAAAATTGTTTTTAATGTTCGAAAATATTGAATATAATTTAAATACATCAACATAAATATTGCAGTTAACGCATTATGTGTGTACTCGAGTTTGGGGCTGACGGATGTAAAATCATTGTCTTGAGTATAAGCTTTTTTTAAGTGACATATAGTTTAAAAGCTATCAGTTATGGACAAAAACTAAATCACGTGCTGGTTATTGGCACAAGTCTACGGTACGCGCTGTCCATTTTGATTGAATTGGTATAGACTCCTATAATGTTATTATTGTAAGTGTGTACACGTTGAGTATTCGGCTAAACTTGACTTTGGTTTGGTCCTCGAATTTCAAAATATTCTTCTCCGGTCTTGTCGAAGATAGTTCAACTGTTTTTTTTTTATATATTCTCGAATGTCGATCAATGATGTATACAACCTCGGTTCTCGGACAAATCCAATTTCATAGACGTCGTACATTTTTTTTTGTTAAATAGGTCAACGTCTAAGTGGAACCAATGAGCCATGTTCAAACTTTATCAGCAGTATAATGCTCATATATATAAACATATATATATATATATTTAAGTGTACATAGGATTCAGTCTGGATGAGATTTGAATCAATATTGTACTGCATGTCTGTGTAATGGTACGAAATGTACAATACGCAAACATAATGATAATACTATATAATAAGGATGGAGTAGGCAGAGAAAAGTCATAGTAATAATTTTTACCCTAAGTCGTACGGTGTGTAGTATATAGGATGTGTGTATATACGTAAAATATAATATTACAGTATTACTTTAAAAGTAAATTATTTATAATACTTTTAATGAAATATAACATTTTGCAATATCTATAAATATTAACAATCGAATTACTTATTATGTTATGGTTATCGTTCCATTAGTACAGTTTTTGTTATTTTTAAAAGCTATTGTACATAAATTATTATTAAGTACATATAAAAAATAATTTACATTTTTTTCCTACGACAGACTGGTTTTGATTATATTATTAAGTACATAATAAATTGATTAATATTCTTAAAGCTTGGTGCAAAATTATATTTTCAGAATGCGTGAACGTATTAGTTACATATAATTATCCAAATAAATTTAATTTAAAATACGTTTACACGTTATGCGTATAAATACATTTCTGGGCACTTAAAATTTATTTACAATAAAATGCGTTCATATTTCAAATCATATTCAAACGGAAACTCTCTGACCTTTAACAATAATTATTATCAGTTGACTTTCAATTTTGGGAACAGCTTATGTTATTTTTTTCGTTCCATCGAATTTAGACCACTTAATATCTGCACTATATAGTGTAGTGTATACGTCAATCTCCCAATACATGGTATCTTATCCACAATAGGGGAAATCTTTTCTGTTTATCACTCGTATTTCATTTTTCCTGATGCTTACTACTAGGAATGAGTGATCATAACAAATTAACCTCTCGTCATCAGAATAAAAACGTGTGGCGTAATAATAACGTAACAATATAATCTGGGTAACTCAATGTTAACGTAAACTGATTTTTAAAAGCTCCAATTCTACAGTTATCTTTTTGCACAGTTCACTGTTTGGTTTTATAGGGTGGATCGAATAAAATCACCAAAAACTTCTCCCTCCGGTTCACGTAAACGACAAAGGGAGCGACCAAAAATCGAATGTAACAGGTGTGCATATGTGCGCGTATTGTGTAATCATGTGATAGTGAGGCTGAAAAAACCGCATCTATTGATTAGGACTTAAGATACATTATTTTACAAACAGAAGACGATCGATGCTAGTATTTTAAAGGGATCTACGGCCACTGTGTGATAAATTGTATTAAAAACATTGCAAGACCTAATGAATGTTTTTATATTATGCATTTTGAAAACGATTTTACTAAAATATCGGTGGTGGGCTGAGACTTTTTGTAAGCACCATTCAGTCACACACTCATCTGCACTTAAATATTACTTACGTCAGGAAGTAGGTATGTAAGTACAGAATCTCTTTCCCATTGGATGATCTTATAAGCCCAAAACCGAGTATAATATAATATATATATTTCCATACATTAATATCTATCTCAACTTATTGTCTGACATATTAACTACAACCTTCGGTATCCAGTTGAATAAGAGAGTTTATGGTATTGCCGTACTCATAACGGTATCGGATGAGGCAGCTATTGGCCCTCGATCACAAGCCTCCCACTCATCTGAATGAAATAATAATGGATTGTAGCGAGGCTATAGGAATTGTTGGATGAAAGTAGACGCCAATTTTAAAATTGGAAGTACAAATAGACGTCCAAAACCAACGCAGAGTGGCGGTGGAGGAGAATGGAGATGTGCTTATTGTGCAGGAAATAGAAATATTCGACGAAACAACACTTTCCAGATTTCAAACGGTGGTCGGAAAGACTCGCCACGGTGCAATTGTCCTTCCATAATGACACATGCCGTCATGGAGAGTGGTTGTTTTCCAATATTATATGTGTGTCAGAGGCATTGAGAAAGGATACCTTAAGCGTGAATTGCTTTTACTGGTATGATGACACGTAACATGCAGTTCTTAACTTCCAGTTTTGGGAAGAGGAGAGGGCGGATAGTAGCAGGCTTCAGATGACTCATAGGCAGAGATGCAGAGATGTACCTACGCTAAAACTTGACTAGGTATATTTATACAATTATTTGTATTTAATGAATAAAAATTGCTATCAATGGCCAATGCAATGCTACTGTTCTCAACTGAATTATTGTATCTTGTGGACTGATTTTTAATTGAATTGTTTGATTTAAATGCAATAAACCAATAAACGGTACTGCATTGGTGATAAGTAATGCGCAGACCCCACTCCCCCATTGCAATTTGACACCAATAAATAAGAAAGTATGATTACAGACTATAGAATTCGCCGCTCAACTAAATCTGAATTTTCACCAGGTCGTATATAATATAAATTTATATTATATAATATAATGTTATGTTATATAATATAATGTTATGTTATTGTCATATTATTATAATATGTAAATTAAACCGATGGATTGATTATGCTGGTTTATTGTTTCTGTTATATTTTAATTTCGATTTGGAATTCGGTTTGATAATTATTGCTCTTGTGTGACAACTGAAACCTTGCAATATCTATGAATGTAATTTCTCTTCGGTAATTCTAAATGTTATATATTGTCCGCGTCGAAAGTAGATACAATATCCTAAGGAAGAGGTTGTATTAACAACATGTATATAATACTATGGGTATCATATATTATCAAAATATTGCTAAAATTGTATTAATTTGTGTTATTTATTTATAATCTAAAAACACCAAGGAGGGTTAAAACACTCAACTCCTTTACCTTTGGTACGCCACTGCTTATTGTAATATGAAATATTACAAGTAGTAATAATTGTTATGATAACGGATAATGGAATAGGTACAAAAAAAGGAGATAATATATATACCTGATATTGTGTGGAAACGCCTTTGAGCATCAGTAATGTTTTAATTAAAAAACGTTCAATATTCAAACGTCTTGAATGTGTTGACAAAATGCATCAGTTGTTTTATATTTTATAATAATAAAATAATAATTTTACTTTGTTTTCATATTTCAATAGGACTGGAGTCAGAAATGATTTGACTTTTGTTTGATTTCCTGTGTAAGAATGTAAACAATAACACATTTTTTCCTACATTTCATTTACAATGTCGTGAGAAAATTAATTTTCGTTGTAAGTTCATTTCAAATCTCTTCTTAACAATAACTTCAACTACACATTATTTCTTTCATCGACATTAATAATAATAATAATATAAATAATTATTATTAAATATGCTGAAAGATAAAATGTTATGTATTGAGTATTTTTTTTAAACTATAGGTACTTATAATGTAAGAACTACATCTAGTTAATACTGCATAGTATTATACATACGTTTTTTTGTTTGCCAAAATATCGATATAGCACACATTATTATTCTGTTTTAATTTAAATGGAAACCTTATCAGTTTAAAAAAAAAATACTCATGAATACGTGATACGTCTTAAATGTATTAATTATTTTCGAAAACACTTGACTATATCTTTATAATTGCGTGGCACCAAAACATTCCGGTAAAGTAATTATTAAACGAAGTACGAGTAATATTTCTCATAGAAGACACTGTTCACGAGCTAATGAACTGCAAATAATAATTATCGTTAATATAACTATCCATTGAACTGTTGAAATTTGATATTATTAACCGTTCGCGAATTATAGTTGTAAATCGTTATTATAATATAGGAAAACGAAATGCAACAACTGATAATACGATGGCGTTTTGATAGCATAATTTAATTTACAATAATCATACATATACGACTCAACTGTCGGAAAACCCATAACTTCAGGACCTACGCATAACTGTACGGTCGTAATCATAGTCGGTCCGACTATCGGTAGCAGAAATAGAAATTATAATAATTTTTGATATATGTAAATATATTTTTAGAGAGATTTTTATAGCTGAGCTTTGAGGCTAATCGATCGGTGATGCTAAAGTGGTGTTTTTTATATTTGTTTGAGATACAGGTTAGACCTGCTGCGGTGTTGTATCCCGAACCATATAAGTAGACGTGTAGGTATAAACGAGTATTGCAGACGAGGTCAGAAAAATAAACAAAAAATAATATTTTTTTTTTCCCCGGTCCCCAGTGACGTACCTTTCTCGACATGTCTGTTGGCCCGTAAATCATTCCGTGGCATCCTAATTTCGAACCTAAATGCCCGTCGTCGTTTAGGACGGAAAACGACGAGAATACGTTTACCGCGCCGGTCTTATATCATAGCGTTGGTCTGTTCTTATGATACATGTGCATAATATATATACACAATATACTTTCTATATTATATATATATATATTCTAAATAGATATTACATAAATTGTATAAATTATATAAACGTCATGAGGATAAAAATACTTAACGACGTAAACTAAAATGTATACGATGGCATTTGAACTCTCTCGGATAGTGTTAACGGATGTTCGAAAATATATATAATCGACAAATATTATAAATAAAACACACGGATGCATTTTTTATCTCATTTTCCAAGGGAGACATTTTTCATGTTTTTTTTAAAATTATATTTTCCGTTGTTTCGTCCGTAGTATACATTTAATTTTACTATTAAATTGCACATTAACATGTATGGATCAAAACTGTATGCAATTACAAGTTTTACAAAAAATAAAATTTTGTCAAAAAAATGTTACGTTTAACATTATGACAACGCGTATTCACCGTGCTCCCTATTTTCGTTTGATTTCGATATTATATTGTCATTGACGCTTCGAAAATCAAAATTCAATATTACAATATTGAGGCCAATCAATATCCTACGTATAAGATACAACACTTTATCTTCGGAAACATTGTATACTTTTTATTACAATAATGAACCTTCGGCACATCTCGATTTAGGAATACGCTTGATTTAATTAGGCGTCTAGTTCGTTAGGCTACGGATACAGGAAAAATGACTAATCGACTTTGCCTACCCAAGACGCCGTGCTATATAATAACTCAATAATGCCATTGCAATTGCGATGATTAGGTAGCAAAAGCACACTACTTGTTATTATAATACTACCGATAGATACCGATGTACATAAACACTGGGATGTCTCTCGGGGGATAAAAAATCACGTCGCACGCACCTCTCGTGGAATGATCTAATATAACGGATACTCTAGAGTAGGTACCTACGGTGTTTGGACGCATTAATAACTCGAGCTCACCTACCAAATATCTGTTGTACAATAGTAATAAGACGTATTCGGTCCAATTGTTTGGGGAGTACGCTTACGATGTGGGCTATCTAAAACTCTGGAGACGCTATACCCAAATGTGTTTGTTCAGTTGGATCCCGTTTTGCATCCCGGCTATAAAGTTTTGATCCCCCTCGGATTAGGCGATAGCTGTATTTTTATTTCTTATCGTGTTTACAGTATCATCAAATCGTGTTTACGTATTAATTTTCCAGAGCAGTTTTGTAGGTTTCCATCCGTCTCCCGCATAAAATATTTCGTCGAATGTCGGGCGGCCGTATTAACCTACGCTCGGGCGATTCGTAGTGTACAGCGAATATAGCATCGAAATCGTCCGGTTTTAAATAATATTATTGTCTGCCCCGCAACATTTTCACCGCACTTTCAAAATATATTATTCTATTTTTTTATTATAACCTACGCTTTTAGTTTCCAAGCAGTCGTCCGTTTTTATACTTTTATGATTGTCGGATTACGATATTAGTTGTGACGTTGTGTACGACGACAAACTGTCAAAGAATTGCGAAAAATTCGTTCGTTAGTTCGTTAAACAATGGACGCAAAGAGTCGCGACGTGCGCTAGTTGTGCACTGAGAAGTTTATTTTTCCACACCAATTGACTGCGCGATAAAATGATATAATGTCAATTTACAATTCAGTCTTAACACACAGCTATAGTTTTTAACCACTTTAATTTTTCTGATCACGTGCCCGGCTGGACAGGTATTTCTTGCCCATCGTGCTAAGGGTCATTTCGTTTGTCTAGTAGTCCAAATTAAAAAAAAAAACTCTATCCGGAGTCCAGTGATCTATCACTAACTATGCAGCAGATGACAATAATGCTTGTTCACGTATTAATAACCCGGCAGCAGAGCAATGGATCGATCTTGGGCCGACAGATCTTACTAATTTAAATGTGGGGGGGGGGGGCTTCTATGCAACTTTCGGAAGAATTTAATCTGGACTGCGGAAAACTTACGGCCCGGTGACTTTATTTTGTGACCGGGTTATGCGCTGTCGTGCTTGAACATGGATATAGTGTTCCGATAAAGTGCACAACTGTCGTATTCGATAGACTGCCCGAAATTCGACCAATATTACTTAATTTTGATTATAGAAAATGATTCTTAATAATAATGTAAAGAACTGTATATGTTCTCCGTTCCGGAGTATTAAAATTGGTTCCGAAACTTTATAATAATTAGTTATCATATTGATATATTGTTCCGAAGGGTAAATCCGAAAATTGGATCATTGTTTTTACAAGCAAATTTAACAATTTTACTTCTCATTGTATACAGATCAAAACTTTCTATACAGTTGGGATTCGGGGTTAAACATAATCAAACATTTTTATTCAAATGTTGTCTTATCAATAACAAGAGAGTTGTAGTAGTTAAGTGATGAGAAATATTATGATATTATTATATAGGTAACTCAAATACCTACTTAATAAACGGATTTAAACATTTATATTCGCTCCTATTGCTATTTCCTGTATTTTCTTTTACAATAAACAAATTCAAAACTGATGGCAATTTTTTACATTTATTTGAACCCGAATTGGATGTGTGCTGCAAATATATAGGGAATCTATTGGAGTCAGTGCGCCGCATTAAATATCGGGAAGCAATTTAGATTTGGTGGCCTGAGTGTTGCTTATTTTTCGAGTTCCATACGATATAAGGTTTATATTGAACCATTTTAATAATAAGATTGAGTTTCCTTTAACTAATGCTATGGCATTATATAATTTTACTTGAATTATAATATCATATTTTATATTAACGGACCATCATTGAAATTCTCGTACGACCCTGTAGTTGGCCCGTGAAGGATATTATAGAAATCGATTAAATTATACATAACTGCTTATAGTGAACAAATAGAGTCCTGTTTGAGACAGGACAGTTCTTTGATTCAGTCATGAATATTTACTCAAACATATTATTATTATAAATAAATATGTATGCTCGGTATTGCAAACGCGACACTACGAGACTTTTGTCAAACGAATTTTATAACGCAATTTAATGCTATGTTTATAATCATACAATATTACATTTTACGGTAATTTTATTTTATAATTTATATCATATTTAATTTGATCAATACCACTATATTTGTGAATCATCGATTATTTCTTGAATAAATTTGACGAAATATTTCAAAACGAAAAAGTACAAAGATACATTTATGACGTGGATGCAGAGATCGCATCCATAAAGAAAAAACATAGAATTGTCGGTCAAAATATTTGTAATTTGTGCTACATGATGTAAGATGCTCAGACGGTGGGTCGTGTACCCAGCGGCATTCTCGACAATTGCACAATATTCGCTTTAATGAAGCTTTGGGATATAGGACTGAAACGAGGACATGACAATTTATTATAGAGTCGCAGATATAAACAATATATTTTAATATTTTATAGTTGTCAAATGTGAAATAGTACCTAAATATCAAAACTGCAAACCTACAATGATATGCATCAAAGTTATTATATTTTATTATACTGGTTATTGGTATTATTTAGTATTGTTTTTATAAGCCATTGTGTTTTCCAGACTTCCAGTTATTATCTGGGATCAGTCTCGAACAGTGTACAGTGTATGTTGATGCAATGCGTGTCTGTGTGTAGTTTTTAAAGGTGCTATATATGTATATACACTACTTTTATATTGTGTCACCGCATTCGTTTTATTCGCGTATATCCGTTAAAAACTTGTAAGTAACGTTAGATCCGCTTCCAGACTTGACAGTTTCTGTAGAGCGTAGATTGCTTATATTCGAAAGTATACGACCTACCCCTTCCCGTGCATATCCGCATCCGAAAAAATAACAAAAAAATCTCTCTATAAACTGTCAGTTTGAATGTCAAAACTTTCTTTTTTATGAACCGTATAACACTGTATTGATTTCAAAAAATGTTACACTGTATGTGTATATATTTACGTTTCCACGTCGCATGCGTTCTAATAATGCACATTGACGTGACAAATCGAAAATAAATACGAATATTTTTTTTTTATTTTATGAGACAATATATACGACGTATAGGTACACGGGACTTTCAGACGTTCCTATTTTATTTATTTGTGTTTTCCTTTTCGATTTTAATAATAATACTAAAAAAAAAAAGACATCTACAAACAAACAGACAATTCAATATTATTTTCTCGTGTTGATCAAATATTATAATATATTGTAGTATGACACCTGTGTTTTCGTCCGTTTATACGCGCACAGTCGTCGTGAAAGAGACACTGCGCATATTATTCACTTGTAAGTTGTACGTTGAAATATATTATAGTATGATGTAGAGAACCAGAACGAATGGCGTGTCGTCTGCAGTTGACGATAATAATTTTAAAAATAATAATAATACTATATTATCACGTTTTTTCTAGTCTTAGAACGTGATGATTGTTGTGACAGAAAACCTCGGGGGCGCATTTATCTAGTCACATATATCTCTCGTCGTTTTGAAAATTTGTCCAACTCGACCAAAAAAAAAAAATATATATCCTGTTATCGCAGTCCAAACGCATACGCCGGCCTGCAGTGGTTGATATAGTCATATTATACTATTACACTACTGAACAGCGTAAAATATCCGACTGACCTGGGCGTTTAAGAGTCAAATCGAGGAAATAATCAAGGGGCCGGACAACGAAATAAGATAGCAAGACATTACATATTATATTATAATAATATCGTAGCTGCAGTGCAACATAAACTATATATGATATACCGCGATCGCTCGTCTCCCGAGGAGATCGAACAAACGACGACTACCCCCGGACCATTAGTCTCTATCTATTCACGATTTTAGAACAAAGTGTCTCCGGTTCATATTTCACGATCCGACACACACACACACACACACACACCACTGCCGAGTCCAACACCCTCGCGCATTGTTGTGCACGTGGCCGTGTGCGGATGTGTTCCCCTCTCCTTTCCACACACCCCTTCCTGTGACCTAGTATTATGAATAATAATTAACCAGAGAATAATGGGTTATTTATTGACGGCGAACGTACGGGGTGGGCGGTGAGCTTATTCCAAGCCGGTTGCTTACAATAATGCCGCCGCCGCAACCCGCGATTTCGCTGCGGTGAGGGGGGTGGGTTCGTCGGTCGCATTGCGATGCGTGCAGGGTAAGGGGGACGACCAGGACCGGCGGTGGAGTAAAGGGTTAATTTTTTTTACCCCGCGCACGAGGATCTCACCACCAATGCCTGCACAAACGAGAACATTTTACTATCCGGTCAATGGATAGCAGTGATAACAATAGTAATAATAATAACGGTAATATATCTGGAAAAAAAAATCGAAAAGTCTTTACCTATACATATAATATTTATATGTATACGTATTTATGTACCTATAATACCCTACCGATGCTGCAGCGACCGAATCGATCACCGAAAATAATGACAAATTACCACGGTCGCGCCGCCCCCCCCCCCATGTAACATTCCCCATCGTCAACAACCCGCCTTTTGTAGATTTATAGATGCGCGAAAGCCAAAATTCTCCGGGGATGCAGCCCACGCCGCGTCCATTACACAGAATCGCCTGAAACGGGTTTTGACCTCTCACTCTCCCTATCCCTCGCCCCTTCGATCCACCCCGCACGAGCCAACGGTGCACGCGTTTCTATAATATATTATACCTGAAAACCTATATAGGTATATATATGTACTGATTTTTCGTCATTCTACACACCTGACCTCGACCGACCGATTTACCTTTTTTTTTCTCCGGTTCGGCGACGAAATAATAATATATTTTTGCGCTTTTACCGTATTCAACAGCAGCTGTGCAGTTATAATAATATAAGAGCAGGATAGTAGTGCTTTGCTCAATACGCAGTGTAACCCAATAATATTATTTAATGTTATTATAATATTATGCGAGCACTTCACTTTCGTACTCGGAAGTGTACCGCTATTATCGAGGCGGTCGCTTGAAACGAGTTTTTTTTAATGTTAAATTTTAATAGTAATAATATAATAATACAACCTATACAGTTGTTATAAGGCGATTCGGTCGCAATAACATTATTTCGCTAATCGTTGGCATTGCTTACCATGAACAATAAGACTGAGCTTTGTGTATTTATATATATTTATCGAGTTCCCAAGTTTTTGTATTGTCACGCGTTACTTTTTTCAATGGTGATAAAGTTTTCCAATAACATTATTTTATTGTGGCGTGATACAAGTAATCTTTTTAACTTTTACAGAAAGCTGAAAAGTATGTATAAGTACATGTAATAATATAAGACATTGGACGAACAAAAATAACAGCTCTTCCTCGCTAATAACTGTTTTTTTATGGCGCCTGTTTATACTTATATATATATGTATACTCGTTCATTCATTAATCCTTTTCACAGCCAACAGTATAATAATAATATTTATCTGTACGATGGAGGGGTTCATGCCGAGGTGTATTGAGTACGAACGTTAGGATAGGAAATTTTGATTTTTACGATTCTGACCCTGTGTGTCTAATGTAGTACTGTTACCTACTTTGTTAAATTTAAAAAAACTCAATATTAAGCGTGTCATGCCATTTTTCATGCATTCGCCTCGATCCTTATCCGTACTCTTATGACTATAAAAGTTGACTACCTTTTAAAATACCGATATTAAAAAATATTGCATACGTATTGTTATTTTGACTGCAATACAAACACCACCCATCTCTCTAGAAGTTGTGAGATCAATGAACATACAAGCAACATTGGCGTTCCAACTCGGTGCATTGATTTTGAATTTTCCACTATTTTTCGTTTCGACGGTTATAGTCTTAGAGTATTTGCCAATAATATGAGCCAATGACGCAGTTTTGATCGTGTATTTTGTATACACCATCTGAATCATTCAGTCGTATTCCGTGCAAAATGCAACTATATATATATATATATGTATATTACCTACTGGGAGTTGTTATTTTTTCAGAAACCCATTCATATTAATATTTTTAATTTTCGTCTTACGCACACCGGTGTTTATTCATAAATATTATGTATGGTTGCCACTCTGTGTTTGTCTGTCAATGACAAGAAATGTGTATGACGTCCGGCGTTGCAGAGAGTGTGTATAAATATAAAACAAACACAATTTCATATTATATTCGCAACTCGGTCATTGGAACAAAAAGAATACCGTTAAGTATAATGGTTCCGTTTTTAGGTCAGTCGTAAAATAAGATTCTCATAGTTTTATATCACTGTCATCGTAGAAGTGTGATAAAAAAAAAAAAAACAATTATTAAATAAGATAAACTGATGAAAATATTATAGTTTCCAAAACGACGTAATAACATATCTTTTTTAAATCTACATTTATGGTCTTAGCTTTATATACAATTTTCGTGTTATCCTCTCGCGATAATTACTATAAAAATTTCGAACATCTCGTCCATCAAATTCACGACCGTCTATCGTCGGACAGTACCTAATCAGTTGATATTTTTTATCACTCCTCTCGCGTGACCTGTTTTTGTTTCTTTCTATCGTAACTATAGTTCAATTCTCTAGAGCCAAACATTGTTTGCCGCTTTTTCTTTGTGGGTAGAAGATATAGGTAGGTATATAATATTTATTTAAATTATATTATAAAGCTTTTATATATTTATATAAATATACTTATAAAGGTAAAATAAACAAATAATAATACGTTACGCAACAAAACGGCCTGAACAAACACAACATTTCGCTATCTATAAATAATTTTAAAAAAATATCTTAACACCATTCGACGACTTGGTGTGGTTGTAATTTTTTTTACGACCCTTTTTGGAATTGTGAACACGTATACATTTTTTTTAGGCAAAGATCCTTTTGCATTGTGTAAATGTATCACGTATTGAAAATTCAAAAATCTCGTAAATTATTATTTTTTCATTATCACTATTATTTTTTTACACTGAAATCGAAAATGTATCATTGTAGATTATTAATATCTTGCCTCTGACCGTTATAAATTAATTTAATGAAAATAGGTACCTAACGCACTGATAGTAAAATTACTAGAATTGCCTCAGATCAGTCATTCAATTATATTTGTATATCTCACCTAAGTAAAATCATGAATATACCTAGATACAATATATTATTGATTATTATATAATTGAATAAGGTATAATAGGTATAATCATTTTAATCAATTTAATTTTAATTTATTAATAAACTGTAGGCAGTATTGATATGGTACACGTACAATTTGTAAAATAGTTATATAACAATTGCAATACCACATAACGATTGTTTAAAATTAATTTCGCATTGAGAGTCCTCGATGACTTACGACAAGGATTAAGTATTATACCGTAGGATAAACAGTTTGATAAGGAAACTGGAATGATGGGGGGAAATGTATACTAAGTCTGTCTAGTTAGGACTCTGAAAATTACTCGAATCAACAGTGGACTTGATTCAACGTGTCCAAACAAGATCGTCTGGACAAAGAAGGTGATAGTGAATATTGATAGTGTACCTTCTATTAGCAACGTTGCTTGGATCCAATTACCTATACCTACTGTGTGTACGAAGTCATCTGAATCTACTGACGGACGTTGCGTTAACATCAATAGCAGTTTCACCTTTCACGACGTTTTAGTTAAGTTACCACTACCTAGTATAGTTTATTTGTCATTATACTCACCAATAAAGTTTTGATAGCAGATCGCGTGCTTGGACTTTCGACCAGACAGTTATATGTAGAGATGTATATAATTGGATTTGTGTTGACCCTATTCGTCACTTCCGGAAGGAGTGCGTTCTGCATCCATGACGACGTATGCTATATATATTATATATATATATAAGGGATTTAATTACATTTCCTGCTAAAAGTAGCTTTTAATAACAATCGTCCCCTATTCTTTTTCGCTGCGCGCTCGAGTGGGTAGAATATGTAACCCGACCCGCATATCGAAAAATAATTTAATGTTGTTTTGTGTTTTTAGTCAACACTGATAATGAAAATAATATGTTATATTCGGGAGCAACAATTATTACAGTAAAAGCTTTGACGAATTAACCGTCACTACGTCATAATATCGGGTTACACGTCATATTACTCGATAAATAATGTACAACGACAATTAATGATCCATTACAAAATAACCGGTATGTAAGTGTATGTAGTCACAATTTATTACTCACCAGTTAACGTTGTTCGATTCGATACGAACAGAAAAAAAATCAATTATCATCGTTTTGCATAATAGACACGTCCCACGTCGAATAATAAACTGTTTAAAAATGTCGTATAGCCGTGTAGGCAACATAATATACACGCTAGATGAATATAATTATTGCAATGCACCAACTTTCAACGGTGAAATCAACCGATGTCGGACAGTTGGAAAAGCGAGGAAAAGTCTTCTGACCCGCCAGTGCTTGTCGCCCGTTCCCATTCTATGACCAGTGACCACCCCATCGACCGGCATGGTTGCTGCTTGCAACGATTGACGGTGGTGGAGAGGTAATGCAACGAATTTCAGTTTCAAGTAGGAGGTATATAACATATTAGTGAGTAACCCTTTTTGTGGTTTTTCCGGAGTTGAGAGTGGAAAAAAACACTCGTCCTTCGACGAGTTCCTTCGCTTTGTGGTAAATGCATTTCACCAAGACCCAAAACGGAGCCAAGTACCTAGTAGTTAGTTAAATTGACTTGTACGAATCCTACTATATTACATAGGTTTAATCTTTTTCCATAATATATATAATATATTATACAACTACCAGCTTGTTGAAAATCTCGGAACTGTCATTCGGCCAATGTGCTTTTTTTTCAAAAATACTTATGGACAGTAAAAGACTTTTAGCACTCGTTTATAGATTTGAAATTGGAAAAAAGAACAGTCTTACTGGAGATTTTTACTTTTATTTTCCCATACACTCTACCTATCATAATATTATGATGGATACTACATTGATTTTAGCGTTTTCAAAACTAGTAGATTTATTGTAAAAATCACCGTCTAGCTGTGACAAATATTAATCCTTTTCACCTCTAGCGTTCAATAATGCCACTAAGTTACCAATTATACGGGTCTACATTCGATCTACGAGTATTTTTAACTCTTACCTAGCGCATTGTTAGTTATGTTTTTATAAAATAATATATCTAGTTATACTGTTTTGACACATATATTGTCAACAGAGCTAATTTTATAAAATGTACGCATATTATTTTCTAATGAATATATTTTATTTAATAAATTGCTTTATTTTCCAGCTAAACAAATATGTGCAGTATTAATTTGTGTAATTGTGTTTCTATATTTTATTTAATAAATACAATAATAATAATGCTATAAAAGTAAAATGAAATGTATGTTTACTGCAGCGTAAAATATATATATAGTATATATTATACAAGTATATAGGTACAATACACTGAATATCTATATTTATGTATAATGTTGTCTTAAATAATTATATTTTATTATACAATAAAATGGAATTACATTTGTTGGGTTTTAATTTAATCTCTGAGCCAAAAAAAATGGCTATATTATATTTTGTTTTTGTTCCTTTGAGTTTTCGTATCGAACTGCCTCGTATACTCACTACTCACACAATATATTGGAAACTACTACCATTATATACATTCTTCATACGACTCACTATAAACAATATCTAAAAGCGATGCGGACCCTTCGTGTGTAAACGATTTTAATCACCCTCGAATATAATATATAATATTATTTTTACGGAGTGAAAATAAAACATATAACGAACAAAACAAATTAAAATAATACACCGACAACTCATAGTATAATATAATATTATAATATACAGTCACTGCCGCACCGTTCTACACGTTCTTAATTTATTTATGTTTCTTTTTTGTATTATTATTATTTTTAATCTTGCCGAAACCGTTACAGTAAACAGTGTGCATGATTTATAACGTACGATTGAGAAAAAACTTTTATTTTGGTATTTTCGGTTTTTTTTTTTTTTTAATTTCCTACATACTTATATTTTTGTTATTTATATATATGTGTGTGTGTGCGGATACGAGTGGCGGGGTACATGTACAGAACGAGAGACTAGGAGGACAAGAGTCGGTCGGTGCTGAAGGGGTTCGTTCTCAATCGTTGGATGTGGTTGGAGGGCGGTGTGTCTGGGCGGGGAGCGGGGGGGGGGGGTTAAATGAAACCCGACGGCACGTATACAACGACGGACTTCCACCGCACCACCGCCGCCGACGGTCGGGTCAAACGATAACATCGCATCGTATCGTCGCACTAGAAAGGGCGTATCAATAGGGAAAATGCCAGTTTGGTATGGGCGGCTATAGAGTATTGCGAAGGCGGCGGCGGAGGAGGCGGTGGTCGGACAGCGCACAATGAGATCGCGGAGCCGGCGGCGGCGGACGGGACGGGACCGCGCGCGAGGACTTGGCCAAAATTACGGACGTTTTACAACGTCATTTAACAGGAGCTTAATTATCGTCGGTAGACTTCATTTCCAGTTGCCGATTCCCAATTCATGAATTTTAATTGTGAATTCGGAGCCCATTGTGTGTGTGGTGCTCTGTTGACACAACACTCAAACGCTCCGCACCGTGGCCGATTTGCATCCGACCGTGGGGGATAAGTCTCCGCTCGTGCACACCCCTAAAACGCTCACCGGTAATAACACGATTGAAAACTATACACACACACACACACACACACACACACACACACACACACACACACATACACACACACATACATTATGATAATATATTCGTTTAATCTATCCCGACACCACTACACCGTAGTTGTCGATGCCATATATAATACTGACCACACTGCACCACATTATAATATTAGAACTAGAATTTTTTCCCCCGTGTTGGGGGCATATTATAATATTATGCGGGATTCCATTCTTCACGTACTCGTATGAAAAGTCCCGGCAACACTGGTGTCCTGCCAGAAGGTCTAAAATAACACTGTTGTCCCGTGTTTCTGATAATTCATCATGTATGTCTATGTAGTATAATTTTAGTTACCATATATTAACTAAGAATTTGAAAATAAATGTTACACAATTAATTGTGTAATATATCAATTACTTACATAAATCGTAACTCGAAAAAGCCAATATTTTAATAATTTTTTTTTTTGGGAAAAAGTGCTACCAATTTAAAAATTAAAGACAAATTTCTATATCATCGGTTTACAAATTATTAACTTCACTGGACTACAAACTATGCTCTCATCACCACCTCCACTTATTTATAGAATCTATGTAAATTACAAATATAAAACCATGAATTAAAATGTCCCGTATTAAAAAATAAATAAATCTAGGATCCCTATAATAATTACCTATAGTCGTTAGACAGTCGTGTTTGCAGGTTCGACGGTGGATCGGTTATTGTTGAGGTTATTATTGTTATATTGTTAATGACGATAGTTTACAACAGTTATAGTGCACGTATTACCTATATTTTATAAATCCTGATAATTTTGCTGTGCCTACTATTGATCGTGATTCGTGTCACTGTCCGACTTAAATTTCCTTAGTGTTCAAACCGAATATTATTGTTATGTGCTGAAACAATAAAAAAATTAATATGTTTCTATTTTCGAAAATTTGATTGTAGTCAACTATTATTCGTAGGTATCAACTATTACTCAAAATTTTAATACTGTTGGTTTGACTCCCCTATATATCATCGAATCGCATATTTTATATAATATCATTACCGTTATGTAATTTTCCTATTGCTCGACGATATCCACTTTATTTCTAATCTTAGGTCAGATATCTTATAGGTATATTATTATGTATTTGTTTGCCGCATAACCTCATTTCGGATTCCTATTGCGTAATATATTGTTCAAATGTCGTTTAGTCTTGGAATAATCCTCGTATTCTAACCTTCGGGGTTACAGTCAATAATGGTTTTAGTGAATAAAGTTTTACAAACTATTATCGAGTTATTCGATAAACCTCATCAAACTGCAGTCGTGTGCACTGTATTTTTTCCGTCACGGGATTTCAATATTGTTTTCATTGTCAAGTGACACGTCGAAACGAAATTTTCGGGTTCATTTCGTCTGAGTAAAGCGAATAACGCATGCATAATAGCGTATACATTTTGTATTATACGCGTGACAATATGCACCGCGGAATCGTAATTTTTTCCACCGCCATAACGGCAATGTCGCAAATCGCATAATAATTTATTTAGACTACCAACGTCGTGTAACGAATATGTAACCATTGGCTCGAGGTGTTTGCTCGTTGACGTCCAATCGGGTTGCCGAGAGTGCAAATATATACCAGCAGCGGTCGGCGGCGGTGGTAATACCTGGTAATATATTATATAGACGTCTTTTAATACTACTGCAGTGATGGCGTATACATATCCTGCACAGAATACGGCTGCCGTTAACCGCCCACGGCCGACTCGATATTTTGACGTTTACGACAAAGCGGTGCCTTTGTCGGCGGCAGTCCATTCGTCCATTATTATCTCAAAGGAGCGACATGCCAAGTTTGGAATCGGGCGCGGGCGGCTATCGCGCGGAAGGTCGCGCGAATCAACGTGGACGGGTCGTCGGATTTTTGGCGGGCGAAGGGTCGGTAAAAACTCGCATGCCCGTCTGCGGGACCAGTGCCCGGCGACGGGTGGAGACGTGTGTGGGGGGGGGACGCCTAAGTACAGAGTATATCCCTCTATATCGGCTTACAACTTTAGGGTTCCCCACGGACCACAAGACTCTAAGTCCCGACCAAATCCGCTCTGCGGTTTCAGTTGCGCATATACGCGCACGCAGAGCACATTGACGATTGCGAGTATATACACGACAGAAGACGTCCATGTACCTATATGTGTATACCCATGAATGTATATATTATTATATGCGTTACACACATTTATATATACGCATAATATAATGTATAAATATATATATATATATATATACATATATACATATAACAGTAAAGCTGCTTTGGTGCTCGTCGTAGACGTCTGCCGGGCGCGGCCGCGTTAATTAGAGAGACGTTCGACCCGATAAATGTTGTTATTATTATTATTATTATTATTATTATTATTATTATCATTGTTATATTAATCGGATCAGTGGAAAACTACCGATATAATGATAATAGAACGCTTCCACTGCCGCCGCCGGCCGCCGTTGTTATTGATTGACGGAAAACCGTCGCCAAAAAACCATCGTCGCGAGCTCCGCTGTAATCCGCCACAATTCACCCTCCCCGCAGACCACCACCTGCACCCCCGTGACCGGTCGTGGAATAATTTACCAGGTGTGGTCGTTATTCGTCGTTCGCGTAAGTACCTGTACATAAATGCGTTTTTATTCTCGACGACCCGATTGTTTCCGCCATGACGAGTACGATTTGTAGTTCTCTCTCAGACACGTCCCACTCATCGAGTTGCGTGTGTATTTGCCACCGACTGGTCTGAAATATTATAAATCGTTATCTCTTCGGCTTTCGTCGGCGTTGAAGCTAATAAACATTATTCTAATTTCTAGTCAATAACGTTTTCGGATCTCGAGTTCAAGTTAAAAAAGGTTTTCTCTAGTATCTAAGACAGCGTATTATTAAAACGAGAGTGATACCTAAAAAAACAATCACAAAACTATTGTGGGTACGATTGTGTACTTTAATAATCGATCGAATAGTAATAGAATTAGGTATATTATGGTTTGTGAATCGTTAAAAATATTCGTGTAAATATTCTGCCAAAATCCACATTCAGAGTTGAAGCTTTTTTTGACGTCTTATTCTACTGTTCAGATTGTGTAATTGTTCCAAGAGGCGATGACGGATAAAAATGGAAAAAAATAATAATAATAAAATACACGTGTCGCTATAAAACCAATACGTTTATTGCTCCCCTATAATAATAATAATCTAAAATGTAATACAATATCGTAATGTCGAATTGTTTTTAAAAGCCCTGTCGCGTATCGAATTTACATCTCGTTGTTTTTGTGCACGAAATTGTGATCATCACTGCGTGTGACATAAACCTATATCGTCTCATGGAAGAATACATTTCGTACGTCACGTGCGGTTAATAACTATTATAAAATATTATATTATTTTTATAGCACACAATGCTACCGAGTGTACTCATTTCATCACTGTAGTGTGTACACCGCGTGTGAGTGTGTGCATGATGGTTTGCCCTGACACATTTGTTTATTAACACACGTCCGTCACGTCCGTGTCGAATAATATTATATAGAAAATAATAACGATGGCAATTTAATTGGTCCACCCACTTAATGTCGTGTTGGTGGGGTGGTGGTTGGACGCACCCGGTTTATGCGATTGTTATTGTTTTTTTTTTTTTTTCAATGCGTCTGATATACAACGTATCTACATATTGTAATTTGAATATGACGTGACTCGTCGGTCGCATACGACGGTAAATTGTACGATGGTTATTGTGGGTGACGACGATTAGGTACACTCTCCCAACTGCACTGGTGTGACCGCCGAGTTGCTCAGAATTTGACCACCCCCAGGAATGGAACGATATTTATTATACATATAAAGATTAATGGTTATCCTACACTATGAAAAATGTCATTATTTCGATCGAATACCATAATGTAAATAGAATTTTCATCTGCATACTGTTTATCAACATTCTTTAAAAATATCTTGACGTTATTTTTATAACAACAAAAATAAATAATATAATTATTATTATTAATCTTATTTGACCATGAATATTAATCACCTCTTTATAATACAAACAAATTAAAGTTTTTTTGTATATTATATCGTCTTGGACTTTCATAATAATTATCACTGTTTGTAGATAGAACTGAAATTACAAATTATTATTTTGGTAGTTGGTCTATTGTTAAACTATTTTTTTTCTCTCTCGAAATTCCTTTAAATCGCTAGAAATCGCATTGATTCTCTCCGACCGCCCAGCATATTTTTTGTCGGTACATATACCTCAATATATATAGACACTTATGGGGACTCAAAATCAGTATATTTTAATACAGTCGAAGGCAAACGATACGCAGCGGCGCGAGTTGATATCTATCGGATTTGTGTGGTCTGGCGTTATCTCGAGCCCGCCGCGATCAGCGTCACGTCGAGTACACCCCCTCCCCCTTCCCCCACCCACACACACACACCCATAGATCTCACGACTCCTCCGCGGTCATCCCGAAATCAGATCGGAAGCGCAAATCAAACGTTCGCTTCTGATTTCCCGGAAAAACGGCTCCGTCTCCCGCTTAATACGCGCGCGCTATCGATTTCCGGCGCCAAGTCACCCGTCCGCCCGTCCGTCACGTCAAGCGGTGGGTGGGCGGCGGGGAAAGCTCACTGTCGGTCGCACACCCCGTGTCCCGGACACCGTCTCTCCCGCCCCGGAAAAGTCTGTGAAAGTTACGATCGGCGTAAATCGATTTCGCGTGATGTTCCGCGTGTCGTCGCCCAAATGTCACGACATTACAATACATCGTAATGCTATTATTATTATTATTGTTATTATTGTTATTATTATCATAATAGTTGGGGGTGGGGGGGTACGGTAAGGGATGGGACGGCACTTTAATGTCACATGTGTGTAGGTATTACTGCTACGACGCTAAGTAGTTTTTCGATTACACGACGGATTTCGAGGAATAACGTTTCGAACGTATTTACCGCTCAATATTAAAGAAGCCACGCGAGTATGCGTGTAGTGTGAATAAAATTCCGTCGTATGTAATAATATTAATATTATTGTTAGACGCTCTGCGATGAAGTACACACCATACAGGGTGGGTCTGTTGGATTTGCCGGTTATTTTGAACAACCAATCATTATTAAATTATCGTATTTCGTGTCGAAACCACCTTGTAGATATTATTATACACAAAAGCGTTCGTGTCATGACTTTACGAACCCTCGAATAATATCTATTGGGCTTAGGGTTGTGCATCTATAGGGAAATTAATTTATTATAAAATTTCAGATTTTCTAGCACACATATATATTGGTTATGTAGAAATAAATTATTCAATTTTGCATATTTTGACATTTTAATGTTGTCCTTTTTAGGTCATTTTTCTTCTTTATTGCATTTTATGGTATTTTATGGTATTTTAAAACATGTTTTATTTCTGTCAATTAATATTTTTTTTTACAGATATTTTATGATTTTAATTTTTTTATTTCATACGGGTTGTATAACCGTGTCTTTCTACGATTTCTAAGCAGCTAAGCACATAAATCAAATAATGGTTTTTGTTTTGTTAGGTGATCAAAATAAAATGAGCATACAAAATAAAGTTTTGTTTTTATCAACACATCACATGATCTTTTATGTTCTAGTAATTATTAATAATATAAAATGTATATTTTAATGCGTTTCAAACTGAAATCGTATTGATTTTAAATGCATTTTTCAAGGTATATAATAATATAGTGCATTAAATGCACAGTTCTAGTTATTATTCAAAAAGGTTTTACAAGTACAATCCATTTCAAACAAATAATCGAAGCGACGCTATATCGGTGTCAGCGTTTTAAAATTAAATTTTTTATATACTGACAAAACCTTAAATTATTATTATCTGATGTTAGGCTGACAAACCATCAACATAATAATATTTTATTTTTCTAAAGGCTGCGTCTTTACATACGAATAATATACTCTTACGCTTGATTTGCAGTACCTGCCTATAATAGTCGTTTCACCTAACGTGCAGCAGTCGCTAAAATAATTTAATTTCCCAATATCGTACATAATATTGTGTACATACTTACTTTATGAAATCGCACTCCAGAGATTATAAATTAAATCGAAAAACGTCAATTTATATTGTACATAACAACTACTGTATACAACATAAACTAATATACCTAGGTATAGGGGCGGTTACACAATGTGCGTTTAAACGGGGCGAAGCGTGCTGCAATCGTGTCCCGTGATATTTTAACGCCGAGCGGAAATTACAAGTGAGTGGATGTATTCTTAAAACATGTCTGATTAAAATTAATTTACAGGGTCTATCGTGTCGCGAGAGTGAAATATGAAGTAAATAGCTCATAACATTATATTATATAATAAATTGGTTGCGATTTCTAATTAGCGTCGTGTACTTTTACTATAAAATACATAATACCTATTAAAATAGCGGTGTAGTTGTAGTGCAAGTTTTATTATTTTCCTTTTGCAGTGTTGCGGCGGCGGCGGCGCTAAGACGCGAAGAGGCGTACGCGCCACCGTAATTATTTATTACACCGTTCGGAACATTCCAATTATTTATTTTATCGTATTTTATAGGTAATAATATAATAATATGATATACCATTATAATATTATACTTGGAATTTGACCGAAATTTATCGGTAGCTCTGCCCCCCACAACTGCCGTTTGGTGTAGGTAATAATAATAATATCAAACGGATCGGACTGTGTCGACCTTCCGGAAAATTGTTATTATTCCATCATTCGTAGAACTGAAAATATTGTAATAACACTATCTTCGCTTTTTAGGCTAGACGATTGCACTTTGTGGCTTTCGATTAACCCGTGGCAGTCACTCGGAATATTGTTCAAATATTATGTACAGCTTCCGCACAACTCGCTGGCGGTGCAATATTCAGCTAGTCAACTTGCAATATAATATAATTATTTATTATTATAATGTCAATCAATAGTTTGATACAACTATTACTATCGATAATTATTATCGAATTACTATGTTATACATGCCTCGGAATGTTGACCGCCTATTTTTCGGAATACTATTATTATTCCATTCGTAGTGCATTGAAATAGCATTATTATTGCCTTTTAGGCGAATGAATTGCATTTGCGGCCGTCGATTCTCCTTCTATGGTATCGATTCCGACTGTTAAATGCCAAAGGTCGATCACTCTACGCCGTAAAAATATGTACAACACACAATTTACTCACTGGCGAGGTATACCCGAACCGCAGTGTGCCGTGCTGGTGCCATATTATTATTGCATACATAATAGCTTAATGATAATAATATAAGTAATAATATTATTATGTCAGTCTTATCGAATTATTAATAATTGTCGATAGTCATTATTATAGTGTATCGTAATGATATTACAATATAATAATATATATTATTATTATTTTTTTTTTATATTAAGGCTTCAATTATCCACTTACGCCATTAGCCTTGTACTATGTCGGGGAGGAGGGAGAGGGATAGGAACACGTTTATATATGTGGCAAGGATATGTTGCTAAAAACCCGGGTGGTCACCCATCCGAACGTATGCTAAGAAAGTTGCCGTAGACTGAGCCGTGCGGCCGCGTGGCTGGTACTGAATTGGTCCCAAAGCCCTAACCCCATATTATGTATAGACTAATTGGTTCCCTTTTAAAAAAGTATTTTACTAAGTTAAGCCGAATTGGTTGCCGTTTAATTTCTCACGTATTCCTTCTAGATTTTACAGGCTTAAGACTGTCAACATTAAAGTAAGCTGGGTTAAAAATGTGCGGTTATGTGTTTTAAAAATTAATATATAATATATTCAATTTAAAATCATTGATTTGTAAGTCAACCAGTCATCACTTAGGTGTACAAAATAAAAATAAAATAATTTAATATGTGCAATATTCAATTTTCAATTTGCAAAATTTGAAGCAAACTTTTTACGAATATTCAATTCTTGTGAGTTTATCATGATTGCATTCAGTCATACGGTTTTCCAAGCAAAATATTTCTTTCTTGGTTGCTAGCAGGTTTCTTTGAATTATTACTTCGATTTTTCATATAAAAATATATCGCCATTTTATTGTATATGCTATAGACCGTAGGTATATTTTTATTTCATACTTTCTAATTTATGTTTCGTAACAATTATTCATACAAATGATTTACTATTGCAAACGAACGCTTAAAAATAAAAATTGAAAAATTGAAACTATTGGACCTGAACACAAACGGGAACCAATTCGACTCCATTGAATAAAATACCTTTTTCAAACGGGAACCAATTCGGTTACCCCCGACCGCGTCTCACCACGCCACAATATATATTATTATATGCGCTGCTCGATGAATATATTGCATTAAAATAATAATAATGTTGTTCGAACACATCGCGAGAACGCTATTATTAGTTATTATAATGCGTGGCGTATATTATGCTCGATCGTAACCACTATTCGATTATTCGATAATTTAATGTTACATATTGTAGGTAGTGTAATACGTGTAAAGTGCGTACATAATAATATATAGTGTACAAAATATATTTGTAACGATGTAATATAATATGCGCAGATCCATTAACGCCAATATACATGTATATATGTGTTTCACAGCGTCATATATAGAATCCGGCGGCGGCATCGGTGGTTTATTAAAAATTTAACGAGATCGACCTCTGAGCGCAAATTTTATAGGCTGCTTTTAATAATAATATTACTTCGATTATCGGGGTTTATTAAAATACGAAAATCGTCGCAGTGCTGCTATAGTAATTGTTGACGATGAACCGATTCAGTCCGATATTAGTATATAGGCAAGCTGGGTAGCTGTGGTAATATTTTATTATAAACTAGTCATATTTTGGTCATCGATTGCCTGCAGTTGCAGCAAGCGATGGATCAAATTATTTTGTTTGATAAAATAAAAACCTCAATAATTCCTTAATATTCTTATCATCATAATCTTATATTATGTACAGTATTATTTATTTAAACCTAGTATTACAGTGGTCGGAACTAACGAGACTAATGAGACTTATTACATTAATTTGGAAAATAAAATTGTCTTATTTTTTATTATATTCGTTCCTAGTCTCCAAGATTATGATTACTCCCTGCGATGGTCTACAGGACTTTTTCACCTAACCTGGTAATTTGAAACTTTGATGTCATTTTATTGTATAGTTATAATATCTTTTTTTATTCAGGTAACTATATCAGTAGCAGCGATAGTTGAGAAAACAGTTGTGCGAAACAATTAAAAATACCAACTCCGTTTATTTTCGAGGACGAACTTTCGATACATCCGCCTTATAAGCGCAACTAGGAGTAGATTAGGGGATCTTTCCCCTTCCAAAATTACTCATGGAACCCTAGAGATAGATTAATCTTTGAACTTGTACAGTATCCATCAAAAATGAATAAACAATAATAAATCACGTTGCACAGTAAAATTTGCTCGATACGCACACATTTAATGCCAATGTCGACGATATATCCGTAATAAGTATACCTACATTAATTCATAAGACATTTTGTAATCACTAATTTTCATTTGTTTAATGTTTTGTGAAGTGTATTTATATTTTATTGTTAAGTTTTAGATTCACCTATTTCATCAAGGATAACTTTAATTACTTATTCATTCAAAGTTAGTAATAGGTATACTATCTAAATGTACACATACAACTTTTTTAAAAACTTGATAATACATCTGATTCCAAGTAATATGTATATGAAACAATTTAGTTATACTTTCATTACTAATTTTTTTTTATAAACTTCAATATTTTAATTTTTATATAAAGCAATATTTTTATTATTTATACATATATTTAAAAATTTTGGATTTTTCAATGACAATAACATATATAAATCCGAACCACCTAGACAAATGATAAAAGAAAAATGAAATTGAAGTAAATATAATTATTTTGAAATATTAATTATGCTCAGTTTGTTAATAATAAAAATGGGCAGTGAATAAGGAAGTCTGTCGGGTCACTTTTTGGGAAAATGTGTGGAGGCGGTTCAGCCCTCTCAAAGTCTTTGGGTTGGTTGAGACACAGAGTCACTGCATTTTATCATATTATATAGGTAGGACGCATTGTGAGGATTCGCTGCGTTCAAATACGATTGCTGAGGGTGAATTATTATAACGTCGAAGCTTGAGTGTCGAAGAATCACACTTGAGACAACGACGATACACCCGTTGTAAAAAAATAATTTTCACATTCGCTTATTGCAATGGCATATCATATTACATTATAATAGCGATATGCATCGAACTGTATTCTCCGCGTCGCTAAGCGCTAGACACTAACACGTCACGACAAGTCATCCGTTTACAATAGGTCTCATCGGTGCAGGTTTTATCGCGTTATACCATTGGTATTTATATATTCGCACACACACACACACACACACACACACGCACACACACACACACACACACACACACACACACACACACACACACACATGTGCACCTATGTGATGCCGACAACAATGCCGACCCCTCCCCGCAATAACCCTCCCCCACGCCTACGATGGGGTAC